>NW_025959490.1:0-31331 GCF_023159225.1 Perognathus longimembris pacificus | reverse complement strand
ACTAGGGCTCCAATCCAGACACTAGGCCCTGACACAACTAGGGCTCCAATCCAGACACTAGGCCCTGACACAACTAGGGCTCCTGGCTGAGACACTAGGCCCTGACACAACTAGGGCTCCAACTGAGACACTAGGCCCTGACACAACTAGGGCTCAAAGAACACTAGGCCCTGACACAACTAGGGTTCCAACCAGACACTAGGCCTGACACAACTAGGGCTCAACAGACACTAGGCCCTGACACAACTAGGGCTCCAATCCAGACACTAGGCCTGAAACAACTAGCTCCACGAGAGACACTAGGCCCTGACCCAATAGGGCTCCAACAGACACTAGTCCCTGACACAACCTAGGCTCCAACTGAGACACTAGGCCCTGACACAACTAGGGCTCCAACTGAGACACTAGGCCTGACACAACTAGGGCTCAATCCAGACACTAGGCCTGACACAACTAGGGCTAATCCAGACACTAGGCCCTGACACAACTAGGGCTCCAAGTGAGACATAGGCCCTGACACAACTAGGGCTTCAAACCAGACACTAGGCCCTGACACAACTAGGGCTTATCCACACTAGGCCTGACACAACTAGGGCTCCAACTGAGACACTAGGCCCTGACACAACTAGGGCTCCAATCCAGACACTAGGCCCTGACACATCTAGGGCTCCAATGCAGACACTAGGCCCTGACACAACTAGGGCTCCAACTCCAGACACTAGGCCCTGACACAACTAGGGCTCCAATCAGACACTAGGCCCTGACACAACTAGGGCTCCAATCCAGACACTAGGCCCTGACAACTAGGGCTCCAACTAGACACTAGGCCTGACACAACTAGGGCTCCAACTGAGACACTAGGCCCTGACACAACTAGGGCTCCAATCAAGACACTAGGCCCTGACACAACTAGGGCTCATCCAGACACTAGGCCCTGACACAACTAGGGCTCAGTCCAGACACTAGGCCCTGACACAACTAGGGCTCCAATCCAGACACTAGGCCCTGACACAACTAGGGCTCCAATCCAGACACTAGGCCCTGACACAACTAGGGCTCCAATCCAGACACTAGGCCCTGACACAACTAGGGCTCCAAGTCAGACACTAGGCCCTGACACAACTAGGGCTCCAACTGAGACACTAGACCTGACAACTAGGGCTCCAATCCAGACACTAGGCCCTGACACAACTAGGGCTCCAACGAGACACTAGGCCCTGACACAACTAGGGCTCCAGACACTAGGCCCTGACACAACTAGGGCTTCAATCAGACACTAGGCCCTGACACAACTAGGGCTCCAATCCAGACACTAGGCCCTGACACAACTAGGGCTAATAGACACTAGGCCCTGACACAACTAGGGCTTCAATCCAGACACTAGGCCCTGACACAACTAGGGCTCCAATCCAGACACTAGGCCCTGACACAACTAGGGCTCCCAGACACTAGGCCCTGACACAACTAGGGCTCCAACTCCAGACACTAGGCCCTGACACAACTAGGGCTCCAATCCAGACACTAGGCCCTGACACAACTAGGGCTCCAATCCAGACACTAGGCCCTGACACAACTAGGGCTCCAATCCAGACACTAGGCCCTGACACAACTAGGGCTCCAACTGAGACACTAGGCCCTGACACAACTAGGGCTCCAATCCAGACACTAGGCCCTGACACAACTAGGGCTCCAATCCAGACACTAGGCCCTGACACAACTAGGGCTCCAATGAGACACTAGGTCCTGACACAACTAGGGCTCCAATCCAGACACTAGGCCCTGACACAACTAGGGCTCCAACAGACACTAGGCTGACACAACTAGGGCTCCAACTGAGACACTAGGCCCTGACACAACTAGGGCTCCAATCCAGACACTAGGCCCTGACACAACTAGGGCTCCAATCCAGACACTAGGCCCTGACACAACTAGGGCTCCAACTGAGACACTAGGCCCTGACACAACTAGGGCTCCAATCCAGACACTAGGCCCTGACACAACTAGGGCTCCAACTGAGACACTAGGCCCTGACACAACTAGGGCTCCAATCAGACACTAGGCCCTGACACAACTAGGGCTCCAATCCAGACACTAGGCCCTGACACAACTAGGGCTCCTTGGACACTAGGCCCTGACACAACTAGGGCTCCAATGACACTAGGCCCTGAACAACTAGGGCTCCAATCCAGACACTAGGCCCTGACACAACTAGGGCTCCAACTGGACACTAGGCCCTGACACAACTAGGGCTCCAATCCAGACACTAGGCCCTGACACAACTAGGGCTCCAATCCAGACACTAGGCCCTGACACAACTAGGGCTCCAATCAGACACTAGGCCCTGACACAACTAGGGCTTCAATCCAGACACTAGGCCCTGACACAACTAGGGCTCCAATCCAGACACTAGGCCCTGACACAACTAGGGCTCCAATCCAGACACTAGGCCCTGACACAACTAGGGCTCCAATCCAGACACTAGGCCCTGACACACTAGGGCTCCCTGAACACTAGGCCCTGACACAACTAGGGCTCCAATCCAGACACTAGGCCCTGACAACTAGGGCTCCAATCCAGACACTAGGCCCTGACACAACTAGGGCTCCAATCAGACACTAGGCCCTGACACAACTAGGGCTCCAACACACACTAGGCCCTGACACAACTAGGGCTCCAATCCAGACACTAGGCCCTGACACAACTAGGGCTCCAATCCAGACACTAGGCCCTGACACAACTAGGGCTCCAATCCAGACACTAGGCCCTGACACAACTAGGGCTCCAATCCAGACACTAGGCCCTGACACAACTAGGGCTCCAACTGAGACACTAGGCCCTGACACAACTAGGGCTCCAACAGACACTAGGCCCTGACACAACTAGGGCTCAAAGACACTAGGCCCTGACACAACTAGGGCTCCAACTGAGACACTAGGCCCTGACACAACTAGGGCTCCAACAGACACTAGGCCCTGACACAACTAGGGCTCCAATCCAGACACTAGGCCCTGACACAACTAGGGCTCCAACTGAGACACTAGGCCCTGACACAACTAGGGCTCCAACAGACACTAGGCCCTGACACACTAGGGCTCCAATCAGACACTAGGCCCTGACACAACTAGGGCTCCAATCCAGACACTAGGCCTGACACAACTAGGGCTCCAATCCAGACACTAGGCCCTGACACAACTAGGGCTCCAATCCAGACACTAGGCCCTGACACAACTAGGGCTCCAACTGAGACACTAGGCCCTGACACAACTAGGGCTCCAACTGAGACACTAGGCCCTGACACACTAGGGCTCCAACAGACACTAGGCCTGACACAACTAGGGCTCCAACTGAGACACTAGGCCCTGACACAACTAGGGCTCCAATCCAGACACTAGGCCCTGACACAACTAGGGCTTAAACCAGACACTAGGCCCTGACACAACTAGGGCTCCAATCCAGACACTAGGCCCTGACACAACTAGGGCTCCAATCAGACACTAGGCCCTGACACAACTAGGGCTCCAATCCAGACACTAGGCCCTGACACAACTAGGGCTCCAATCTAGACACTAGGCCCTGACACAACTAGGGCTCCAATCCAGACACTAGGCCCTGACACAACTAGGGCTCCAATCAGACACTAGGCCCTGACACAACTAGGGCTCCATAGACACTAGGCCCTGACACAACTAGGGCTCCATCCAGACACTAGGCCCTGACACAACTAGGGCTCCAATCCACACTAGGCCTGACACAACTAGGGCTCCATCCAGACACTAGGCCCTGACACAACTAGGGCTTTAATTCCAGACACTAGGCCCTGACACAACTAGGGCTCCAATTGACACTAGGCCCTGACACAACTAGGGCTCCAATCAGACACTAGGCCCTGACACAACTAGGGCTCCAATCCAGACACTAGGCCCTGACACACTAGGGCTCCAAGCCAGACACTAGGCCCTGACACAACTAGGGCTCCAATCCAGACACTAGGCCCTGACACAACTAGGGCTCCAATCAGACACTAGGCCCTGACACAACTAGGGCTCCAATCAGACACTAGGCCCTGACACAACTAGGGCTCCATACACACTAGGCCCTGACACAACTAGGGCTCAATCCAGACACTAGGCCCTGACACAACTAGGGCTCCAATCCAGACACTAGGCCCTGACACAACTAGGGCTCCAATCCAGACACTAGGCCCTGACACAACTAGGGCTCCAACTGAGACACTAGGCCCTGACACAACTAGGGCTCCAATCCAGACACTAGGCCCTGACACAACTAGGGCTCCAATCCAGACACTAGGCCCTGACACAACTAGGGCTCCAATCCAGACACTAGGCCCTGACACAACTAGGGCTCCAACTGAGACACTAGGCCCTGACACAACTAGGGCTCCAACTCCAGACACTAGGCCCTGACACAACTAGGGCTCCAACAGACACTAGCCTGACACAACTAGGGCTCCAATCCAGACACTAGGCCCTGACACAACTAGGGCTCCAATAGACACTAGGCCCTGACACAACTAGGGCTCCAATGAGACACTAGGCCCTGACACAACTAGGGCTCCAACAGACACTAGGCCCTGACACAACTAGGGCTCCAACTCCAGACACTAGGCCCTGACACAACTAGGGCTCCAATAGACACTAGGCCCTGACACAACTAGGGCTCCATCCAGACACTAGGCCCTGACACAACTAGGGCTCCACTGGACACTAGGCCCTGACACAACTAGGGCTCCAACAGACACTAGGCCCTGACACAACTAGGGCTCCAATCAGACACTAGGCCCTGACACAACTAGGGCTCCAATCCAGACACTAGGCCCTGACACAACTAGGGCTCCAATCCAGACACTAGGCCCTGACACAATAGGGCTCCAACCTGACACACTAGGCCCTGACACAACTAGGGCTCCAATAGACACTAGGCCCTGACACAACTAGGGCTCCAATCCAGACACTAGGCCCTGACACAACTAGGGCTCCAACAGACACTAGGCCCTGACACAACTAGGGCTCCAACCAGACACTAGGCCCTGACACAACTAGGGCTCCAACTGACACTAGGCCCTGACACAACTAGGGCTCCAACAGACACTAGGCCCTGACACAACTAGGGCTCCAACTGACACTAGGCCCTGACACAACTAGGGCTCCAATCCAGACACTAGGCCCTGAACAACTAGGGCTCCAAGCCAGACACTAGGCCCTGACACAACTAGGGCTCCAACTGAGACACTAGGCCCTGACACAACTAGGGCTCCAATCCAGACACTAGGCCCTGACACAACTAGGGCTCCAATCCAGACACTAGGCCCTGACACAACTAGGGCTAATCCAGACACTAGGCCCTGACACAACTAGGGCTCCAATCCAGACACTAGGCCCTGACACAACTAGGGCTCCAATCCAGACACTAGGCCCTGACACAACTAGGGCTCCAATCCAGACACTAGGCCCTGACACAACTAGGGCTCCAATCCAGACACTAGGCCCTGACACAACTAGGGCTCCAAGCAGACACTAGGCCCTGACACAACTAGGGCTCCAACTGAGACACTAGGCCCTGACACAACTAGGGCTCCAAGCCAGACACTAGGCCCTGACACAACTAGGGCTCCAAGACACTAGGCCTGACACAATAGGGCTCCAATCCAGACACTAGGCCCTGACACAACTAGGGCTCCAACAGACACTAGGCCCTGACACAACTAGGGCTCCAATCTGAGACACTAGGCCCTGACACAACTAGGGCTCCAATCAGACACTAGGCCCTGACACAACTAGGGCTCCAATCCAGACACTAGGCCCTGACACAACTAGGGCTCCAATCCAGACACTAGGCCCTGACACAACTAGGGCTCCAACAGACACTAGGCCCTGACACAACTAGGGCTCCAACTGAGACACTAGGCCCTGACACAACTAGGGCTCCAATCACACACTAGGCCCTGACACAACTAGGGCTCCAATCCAGACACTAGGCCCTGACACAACTAGGGCTCCAATCCAGACACTAGGCCCTGACACAACTAGGGCTCAATCCAGACACTAGGCCCTGACACAACTAGGGCTCCAATCCAGACACTAGGCCCTGACACAACTAGGGCTCCAGACACTAGGCCCTGACACAACTAGGGCTCCAATCCAGACACTAGGCCCTGACACAACTAGGGCTCCAATCCAGACACTAGGCCCTGACACAACTAGGGCTCCAATCTGGACACTAGGCCCTGACACAACTAGGGCTCCAATAGACACTAGGCCCTGACACAACTAGGGCTCAATCCAGACACTAGGCCCTGACACAACTAGGGCTCCAATCCAGACACTAGGCCCTGACACAACTAGGGCTCCAATCCACACTAGGCCCTGACACAACTAGGGCTCCAACTGAGACACTAGGCCCTGACACAACTAGGGCTCCAATCCAGACACTAGGCCCTGACACAACTAGGGCTCCAATCCAGACACTAGGCCCTGACACAACTAGGGCTCCAATCAGACACTAGGCCCTGACACAACTAGGGCTCCAATGAGACACTAGGCCCTGACACAACTAGGGCTCCAATCCAGACACTAGGCCCTGACACAACTAGGGCTCCAATCAGACACTAGGCCCTGACACAACTAGGGCTCCAATCCAGACACTAGGCCCTGACACAACTAGGGCTCCAATCAGACACTAGGCCCTGACACAACTAGGGCTCCAATCCAGACACTAGGCCTGACACAACTAGGGCTCCAACTAGACACTAGGCCCTGACACAACTAGGGCTCCAACAGACACTAGGCCCTGACAACTAGGGCTCCAACTGAGACACTAGGCCCTGACACACTAGGGCTCCAACTGAGACACTAGGCCCTGACACACTAGGGCTCCAACTGAGACACTAGGCCCTGACACAACTAGGGCTCCAACTGAGACACTAGGCCCTGACACAACTAGGGCTTCAATCCAGACACTAGGCCTGACACAACTAGGGCTCCAACTAGACACTAGGCCCTGACACAACTAGGGCTCCAACTGAGACACTAGGCCCTGACACAACTAGGGCTCCAATCCAGACACTAGGCCCTGACACAACTAGGGCTCCAATCCAGACACTAGGCCCTGACACAACTAGGGCTCCAATCAGACACTAGGCCCTGACACAACTAGGGCTCCAATCCAGACACTAGGCCCTGACACAACTAGGGCTCCAATCCAGACACTAGGCCCTGACACAACTAGGGCTCCAATCAGACACTAGGCCCTGACACAACTAGGGCTCCAATCCAGACACTAGGCCCTGACACAACTAGGGCTCCAACTGAGACACTAGGCCCTGACACAACTAGGGCTCCAATAGACACTAGGCCCTGACACAACTAGGGCTCCAACAGACACTAGGCCCTGACACAACTAGGGCTCCAATCCAGACACTAGGCCCTGACACAACTAGGGCTCCAATCCAGACACTAGGCCCTGACACAACTAGGGCTCTACAGACACTAGGCCCTGACACAACTAGGGCTCAACTGAGACACTAGGCCCTGAACAACTAGGGCTCCAATCCAGACACTAGGCCCTGACACAACTAGGGCTCCAATCCAGACACTAGGCCCTGACACAACTAGGGCTAATCCAGACACTAGGCCCTGACACAACTAGGGCTCACTAGACACTAGGCCCTGACACAACTAGGGCTCCAATCAGACACTAGGCCCTGACACAACTAGGGCTCCAATCCAGACACTAGGCCCTGACACAACTAGGGCTCCAATCCAGACACTAGGCCCTGACACAACTAGGGCTCCAATCCGGACACTAGGCCCTGACACAACTAGGGCTCCAACCAGACACTAGGCCCTGACAACTAGGGCTCCAAGTGAGACACTAGGCCCTGACACAACTAGGGCTCCAATGACACTAGGCCCTGACACAACTAGGGCTCCAATCCAGACACTAGGCCCTGACACAACTAGGGCTCCAATGAGACACTAGGCCCTGACACAACTAGGGCTCCAATCAACACACTAGGCCCTGACACAACTAGGGCTCCAATCCAGACACTAGGCCCTGACACAACTAGGGCTCCAACTGAGACACTAGGCCCTGACACAACTAGGGCTCCAATCCAGACACTAGGCCCTGACACACTAGGGCTCCAATGAGACACTAGGCCCTGACACTTCTAGGGCTCCAACTGAGACACTAGGCCCTGACACACTAGGGCTTCAATCCAGACACTAGGCCTGACACAACCAGGGCTTTAATAAGCACACTAGGCCCTGACACAACTAGGGCTCCAAGTGAGACACTAGGCCCTGACACAACTAGGGCTTCAAACCGGACACTAGGCCCTGACACAACTAGGGCTCCATCCAGACACTAGGCCTGACACAACTAGGGCTCCAACTGAGACACTAGGCCCTGACACAACTAGGGCTCCAATCCAGACACTAGGCCCTGACACACTAGGGCTCCAATGCAGACACTAGGCCCTGACACAACTAGGGCTCCAATCCAGACACTAGGCCCTGACACACTAGGGCTCCAATCTAGACACTAGGCCTGACACAACTAGGGCTCCAATCAGACACTAGGCCCTGACACAACTAGGGCTCCAATCAGACACTAGGCCCTGACACAACTAGGGCTTCAAGAGACACTAGGCCCTGACACAACTAGGGCTCCAATCCAGACACTAGGCCCTGACACAACTAGGGCTCCAATCCAGACACTAGGCCCTGACACAACTAGGGCTCAATCCAGACACTAGGCCCTGACACAACTAGGGCTCCAATCAGACACTAGGCCCTGACACAACTAGGGCTCCAATCCAGACACTAGGCCCTGACACAACTAGGGCTCCAATCAGACACTAGGCCCTGACACAACTAGGGCTCCAATCAGACACTAGGCCCTGACACAACTAGGGCTCCAAAGACACTAGGCCCTGACACAACTAGGGCTCCAACAGACACTAGGCCCTGACACAACTAGGGCTCCAATCAAGACACTAGGCCCTGACACAACTAGGGCTCCAATTCCAGACACTAGGCCCTGACACAACTAGGGCTCCAGTCTAGACACTAGGCCCTGACACAACTAGGGCTCCAATCCAGACACTAGGCCCTGACACAACTAGGGCTAATTCCAGACACTAGGCCCTGAGACAACTAGGGCTTCCATCCAGACACTAGGCCCTGACACAACTAGGGCTCCAATCCAGACACTAGGCCCTGACACAACTAGGGCTCCAATCCAGACACTAGGCCTGACACAACTAGGGCTCCAATGAGACACTAGGCCCTGACACAACTAGGGCTCCAATCCAGACACTAGGCCCTGACACAACTAGGGCTCCAATCAGACACAAGGCCCTGACACAACTAGGGCTCAATCCAGACACTAGGCCCTGACACAACTAGGGCTCCAACTGAGACACTAGGCCCTGACACAACTAGGGCTCCAATCCAGACACTAGGCCCTGACACAACTAGGGCTCCAATCCAGACACTAGGCCCTGACACAACTAGGGCTTCAATCCAGACACTAGGCCCTGACACAACTAGGGCTCCAATCCAGACACTAGGCCCTGACACAACTAGGGCTCCAAGCGAGACACTAGGCCCTGACACAACTAGGGCTCCAACTCCACACTAGGCCCTGACACAACTAGGGCTCCAATCCAGACACTAGGCCCTGACACAACTAGGGCTCCAATCAGACACTAGGCCCTGACACAATAGGGCTCAACAGACACTAGGCCCTGACACAACTAAGGCTCCAACCAGACACTAGGCCCTGACACAACTAGGGCTCCAACTGACACACTAGGCCCTGACACAACTAGGGCTCCAATCCAGACACTAGGCCTGACACAACTAGGGCTCCAATCCAGACAATAGGCCTGACACAACTAGGGCTCCAATGAGACACTAGGCCCTGACTCAACTAGGGCTCCAATCCAGACACTAGGCCCTGACACAACTAGGGCTCCAACTGAGACACTAGGCCCTGACACAACTAGGGCTCCAATCCAGACACTAGGCCCTGACACAACTAGGGTTCCAACTGAGACACTAGGCCCTGACACAACTAGGGCTCCAACTGAGACACTAGGCCCTGACACTACTAGGGCTCCAATCCACACACTAGGCCCTGACACAACTAGGGCTCCAATCCAGACACTAGGCCCTGACACAACTAGGGCTCCAACTGAGACACTAGGCCTGACACAACTAGGGCTCCAGCAGACACTAGGCCCTGACACATCTAGGGCTCCAACTGAGACACTAGGCCCTGACACAACTAGGGCTCCAATCCAGACACTAGGCCCTGACACAACTAGGGCTCCAATCCAGACACTAGGCCCTGACACAACTAGGGCTCCAATCCAGACACTAGGCCCTGACACAACTAGGGCTCCAATCTGGACACTAGGCCCTGACACAACTAGGGCTCCAATCCAGACACTAGGCCCTGACACAACTAGGGCTCAATCCAGACACTAGGCCTGACACAACTAGGGCTCCAATCTGGACACTAGGCCCTGACACAACTAGGGCTCCAATCCAGACACTAGGCCCTGACACAACTAGGGCTCCAATGCAGACACTAGGCCCTGACACAACTAGGGCTCCAACTGAGACACTAGGCCCTGACACAACTAGGGCTCCAATCCAGACACTAGGCCCTGACACAACTAGGGCTCCAATCCAGACACTAGGCCCTGACACAACTAGGGCTCCAATCCAGACACTAGGCCCTGACACAACTAGGGCTCCAATCCAGACACTAGGCCCTGACACAACTAGGGCTCCAATCCAGACACTAGGCCCTGACACAACTAGGGCTCCAATCCAGACACAAGGCCCTGACACAACTAGGGCTCCATCCAGACACTAGGCCCTGACACACTAGGGCTCCAACTGAGACACTAGGCCCTGACACAACTAGGGCTCCAACTGAGACACTAGGCCCTGACACAACTAGGGCTCCAACTGAGACACTAGGCCCTGAGAAAACTAGGGCCTCATTCAGACACTAGACCCTGACACAATTGGGGCGCCAACTGAGACACTAGACCCTGACACAACTAGGGCTCCAATCCAGACACTAGGTCCTGAAACAACTAGGGCTTTAAATACACACTAGGCCCTGACACAACAAGGGCTCCAACTGAGGCACTAGGCCCTGACACAACTAGGGCTCCAAACTACACACTAGGCCCTGACACATCTAGGGCTCCAATCCAGACACTAGGCCGTGACACAACTAGGGCTCCAATCCAGACACTAGGCCCTGACACAACTAGGGCTGCAATCCAGACACTAGGCCCTGACACAACTAGGGTTCCAATCCAGACACTAGGCCCTGACACAACTAGGGAACCCATCCAGACACTAGGCCCTGACACAACTTGGGCTCCAACTGAGACACTAGGCCCTGACACACCTAGGGCTACAACTAAGACACTAGACACTGACACAACTAGGGCTCCAATCCAGACACTAGGCCCTGACACAACTAGGGCTCCAATTCAGACACTAGGCCCTGACTCAACTAGGGCTTCAACCAGACACTAGGCATGACACAACTAGGGCTCCATTCCAGAATCTAGGCCCTGACACAACTAGGAATCCAATCCAGACTCTAGGCCCTGACACAACTAGGGCTCCAAGCCAGACACTAGGACCAGACACAACTAGGACTCCAATCTGCCACTAGGCCCTGACACAACTAAGGGTCCAATCCTGACACTAGGCCCGACACAACTAGGGCTCCATTCGAGACAGTAGGCCCTGACACAACTAGGGTTTCAAATAAGACACTAGGCCGTGACACAACTGGGGCTCCAGTCCAGACACTAGGCCCTGACACAACTAGGGCTCCAATGAGACACTAGGCCCTGACACAACTAGGGCTTTAATTACACACTAGGCCCTGACAGAACTAGGGCTCCAATTAGGCACTAGGCCCTGACAAAACTAGTGCTCCAATCTACACACTAGGCCGTGACACATCTAGGGCTCCAATCCATACACTAGGCCCTGACATAACTAGTTCTGCAAGCCACACACTAGGCCTGACACAACTAGGGCTTCATTCCAGACACTAGGCCCTGAAACAACTCGGGCTCCAATCAGACACTAGGCCGTGACACAAATGGGGCTCCAATCCAGACACTAGGCCCTGACACATCTAGGGCTCCATCCACACACTAGGCCCTGACACAACCCGAGCTTCAATCCAGACACAAGGCCCTGACACAACTAGGGGTCCAATCCGTACACGAGGCCCTGACACAACCAGGGCTTCAATCCAGACACTAGGCCCTGACACAACTAGGGCTCCAACTGAGACACTAGGCCCTGACACAACTAGGGCTCTTATCCTGACACTATTCCCTGACACACCTAGGACTCCAATCCAGACACTAGGCCGTTGCACAACTAGGGCTCCAATCCAGACACTAGGCCCTGACACAACTAGGGCTCCAACTGAGACACTAGGCCCTGACACACTTCGGGCTCCAACTAAGACCCTAGGCCCTGACACAACTAGGGCTCCAATCCAGACACTATTTCCTGACACAACTAGGGCTCCTACCAGACACTACTCCCTGACACAACTAGGGTCTCTACCAGACACTAGGCCCTGACACAACTAGGGCTCCATTCCAGACACTAGGCCCTGACACAACTAGGGCTCCAACTGAGACACTAGGCCCTGACACACCAAGGGCTCCAACTAGACACTAGACACTGACACAACTAGGGCTCTAAAACAGACACTTGGCCCTGACACAACTAGGGCTCCAATCCAGACACTAGGCCCTGACACAACTAGGGCTCCAGGCTGGACACTAGGCCCTGACCCAACAGGGCTCCAAGACAGACACTAGGCCCAGACACAACCAGGACTCCAATCTGACACTAGGCCCTGACACACCTAGGGCTCCAATCCAGACACTAGGCCCTGACACAACTAGGGCTCCATTCCAGACACTAGGCCCTACACAAATAGGGCTCCAACCTGCACACTAGGCCCTGACACAACTAGTGCTACAAACCAGACAGTAGGCCCTGACACAACTAGGGCTTAATTCCAGACACTAGGCCCTGACACAACTAGGGGTTTAATTACACACTAGGCCTAGACCCAACCAGGGCTCCAAGTGAGACACTAGGTCCTGATAAAAATAGGGCTCCAAACCAGACACTAGGCCCTGACACAACTAGGGCTCCAACTGAGACAGTAGGCCCTGACACAACTAGGGCTGCAACTGACACACTAGGCCCTGACACAACTAGGGCTCCAATCCAGACACTAGGCCTGAAACAACTAGGGCTCCAAGGCTCACACTAGGCCCTGACACAACTAGGGCTCCAACTGAGACACTAGGCCCTGACAACTAGGGCTCCAATCCACACACGAGGCCTGACACAACTAGGGCTCCAATCCAGACACTAGGCCCTGACACACCCTAGGGCTAATCCAGACACTAGGCCCTGACACAACTAGGGCTCAATCCAGACACTAGGCCCTGACACAACTAGGGCTCCAATCCAGAACACTAGGCCCTGACACAACTAGGGCTAATCCAGACACTAGGCCCTGACACAACTAGGGCTCCAATCCAGACACTAGGCCCTGACACAACTAGGGCTCCTGGCTGGACACTAGGCCCTGACACAACTAGGGCTCCAACTGAGACACTAGGCCCTGAACAACTAGGGCTCCAATCCAACACTAGGCCCTGACACAACTAGGGCTCCAATCTGCACACTAGGACCAGACACAACTAGGGTTTAATACACACTAGGCCTGACACAACTAGGCTCCACCTGAGTCACTAGGCCCTAACACACTAGGGCTCCAATCCAGACACTAGGCCCTGACACAACTAGGGCTCCAATCCAGACACTAGGCCCTGACACAACTAGGGCTCCAATCCAGACACTAGGCCCTGACACAACTAGGGCTCCAATCCAGACACTAGGCCCTGACACAACTCGGCTCCAATCCAGACACTAGGCCCTGACACAACTAGGGCTCCAATCCAGACACTAGGCCCTGACACAACTAGGGCTCCAACTGACACACTAGGCCTGACACAACTAGGGCTCCAATCCAGACAATAGGCCCTGACACAACTAGGGCTCCAATCCAGACACTAGGCCCTGACACAACTAGGGCTCCATTCCAGACACTAGGCCCTGACACAACTAGGGCTCCAATCCAGACACTAGGCCTGACACAACTAGGGCTCCATCCAGACACTAGGCCCTGACACAACTAGGGCTCCAATCCAGACACTAGGCCCTGACACAACTAGGGCTCCAATCCAGACACTAGGCCCTGACACAACTAGGGCTCCAATCCAGACACTAGGCCCTGACACAACTAGGCTCCAATACTGACACTAGGCCCTGACACAACTAGGGCTCCAACTGAGACACTAGGCCCTGACACAACTAGGGCTCCAACTGAGACACTAGGCCCTGACACAACTAGGGCTCCAACTGAGACATAGGTCCTGACACAACTAGGGCTCCAATCCAGACACTAGGCCTGACACAACTAGGGCTCCAATCCCGACACTAGGCCCTTGACACAACTAGGGCTCCAATCTGCACACTAGGCCCTGACACAACTAGGGCTCCAAGTGAGACACTAGGCCCTGACACAACTAGGGCTCCAATCCTGACACTAGGCCCTGACACACTAGGGCTCCAATGCAGACACTAGGCCCTGACACAACTAGGGCTCCAATCCAGACACTAGGCCCTGACACTACTAGGGCTCCAATCTAGACACTAGGCCCTGACACAACTAGGGCTCCAATCCAGACACTAGGTCCTGACACAACTAGGGCTCCAATCTAGACACTAGGCCCTGACACAACTAGGGCTCCAACTGGTCACAAGGCCCTGACAAACTAGGGCTCCAAGCCAGACACTAGGCCCTGACACAACTAGGGCTCCAAGCCAGACACTAGGCCCTGACACAACTAGGGCTCCAACAGAGACACTAGGCCCTGACACAACTAGGGCTCCAACTGAGACACTAGGCCCTGACAAACTAGGGCTCCAATCTACACACTAGGCCTGACACAACTAGGGCTCCAATACAGACACTAGGCCCTGACACAACTAGGGCTCCAATAGACACTAGGCCCTGAGACAACTAGGGCTTCAATCCAGACACTAGGCCCTGACACAACTAGGGCTCCAATCCAGACACTAGGCCCTGACACAACTAGGGCTCCAAGTCAGACACTAGGCCCTGACACAACTAGGGCTCCAACTGAGACACTAGGCCCTGACACAACTAGGGCTCCAATCCAGACACTAGGCCCTGACACAACTAGGGCTCCAATCCAGACACTAGGCCTGACACAACTAGGGCTCCATCCAGACACTAGGCCCTGACACAACTAGGGCTCCAACTGAGACACTAGGCCCTGACACAACTAGGGCTCCAATCCAGACACTAGGCCCTGACACAACTAGGGCTCCAACTGAGACACTAGGCCCTGACACAACTAGGGCTCCAATCCAGACACTAGGCCCTGACACAACTAGGGCTCCAATCCAGACACTAGGCCCTGACACAACTAGGGCTCCAAGCCAGAACACTAGGCCCTGACACAACTAGGGCTCCAACTGACACACTAGGCCCTGAACAACTAGGGCTCCAATCCAGACACTAGGCCCTGACACAACTAGGGCTCCAATCCAGACACTAGGCCCTGACACAACTAGGGCTCCAAAGACACTAGGCCCTGACACAACTAGGGCTCCAGTCCAGACACTAGGCCCTGACACAACTAGGGCTCCAATACACACTAGGCCCTGACACAACTAGGGCTCCAATCCAGACACTAGGCCCTGACACAACTAGGGCTCCAATCCAGACACTAGGCCCTGACACAACTAGGGCTCCAATGTGGACACTAGGCCCTGACACAACTAGGGCTCAACCTGACACTAGGCCCTGACTCAACTAGGGCTCCAATCCAGACACTAGCCCTGACACAACTAGGGCTCCAACTGACACAATAGGCCCTGACACAACTAGGGCTCCAATCCAGACACTAGGCCCTGACACAACTAGGGCTCCAATGAGACACTAGGCCCTGACACAACTAGGGCTCCAATGAGACACTACTCCCTGACACAACTAGGGCTCCAATCCACACACTAGGCCCTGACACAACTAGGGCTCCAACTGAGACACTAGGCCCTGACACAACTAGGGCTCCAATCCAGACACTAGGCCCTGACACAACTAGGGCTCCAACTGAGACACTAGGCCCTGACACAACTAGGGCTCCAACTGAGACACTAGGACCTGACACAACTAGGGCTCCAATCCAGACACTAGGCCTGACACAACCAGGGCTAATAAGCAACTAGGCCCTGACACAACTAGGGCTCCAAGTGAGACACTAGGCCCTGACACAACTAGGGCTCCAACCGGACACTAGGCACTGACACAACTAGGGCTCCAATCCAGACACCTAGGCCCTGACACAACTAGGGCTCCAACTGAGACACTAGGCCCTGACACAACTAGGGCTCCAATCCAGACACTAGGCCCTGACACACTAGGGCTCCAATGCAGACACTAGGCCCTGACACAACTAGGGCTCCAATCCAGACACTAGGCCCTGACACAACTAGGGCTCCAATCTAGACACTAGGCCCTGACACAACTAGGGCTCCAATCCAGACACTAGGCCCTGACACAACTAGGGCTCATTCCAGACACTAGGCCCTGACACAACTAGGGCTCAGTCCAGACACTAGGCCCTGACACTACTAGGGCTCCAGTCTGGACACAAGGCCCTGACAAACTAGGGCTCCAAGCCAGATACTAGGCCCTGACACACTAGGGCTCCAAGCCAGACACTAGGCCCTGACAAAACTAGGGCTCCAACAGAGACACTAGGCCCTGACACAACTAGGGCTCCAACTGAGACACTAGGCCCTGACAAACTAGGGCTCAATCTACACACTAGGCCTGACACAACTAGGGCTTCAATACAGACACTAGGCCCTGACACAACTAGGGCTGAAAATTGACACTAGGCCCTGACACAACTGGGCTTCAATCCAGACACTAGGCCCTGACACACTAGGGCTCCAATCCAGACACTAGGCCCTGACACAACTAGGGCTCCAAGTCAGACACTAGGCCCTGACACAACTAGGGCTCCAACTGAGACACTAGGCCCTGACACAACTAGGGCTCCAATCCAGACACTAGGCCCTGACACATCTAGGGCTCCAATCCAGACACAAGGCCTGACACAACTAGGGCTCCCATCCAGACATTAGGCCCTGACACAACTAGGGCTCCAATCCAGACACTAGGCCCTGACACAACTAGGGCTCCAATCCAGACACTAGGCCCTGACACAACTAGGGCTCCAACTGAGACACTAGGCCCTGACACAACTAGGGCTCCAATCCAGACACTAGGCCCTGACACAACTAGGGCTCCAATCCAGACACTAGGCCCTGACACAACTAGGGCTCCAAGCCAGACACTAGGCCCTGACACAACTAGGGCTCCAACTGACACACTAGGCCCTGAACAACTAGGGCTCCAATCCAGACACTAGGCCCTGACACAACTAGGGCTCCAATCCAGACACTAGGCCCTGACACAACTAGGGCTTCATTCCAGACACTAGGCCCTGACACAACTAGGGCTTCAGTCCAGACACTAGGCCCTGACACAACTAGGGCTCCATTTTACACACTAGGCCCTGACACAACTAGGGCTCCAATCCAGACACTAGGCCTGACACAACTAGGGCTCCAATCCAGACACTAGGCCCTGACACAACTAGGGCTCCAATGTGGACACTAGGCCCTGACACAACTAGGGCTCCTAACCAGACACTAGGCCCTGACACAACTAAGGCTCCAAGCCAGACACTAGGTCCTGACACAACTAGGGCTCCAACTGACACACTAGGCCCTGACACAACTAGGGCTCCAATCCAGACACTAGGCCCTGACACAACTAGGGCTCCAACTGAGACACTAGGTCCTGACACAACTAGGCTCCAATGAGACACTAGGCCCTGACACAACTAGGCTCCAATCCACACACTAGGCCCTGACACAACTAGGGCTCCAACTGAGACACTAGGCCCTGACACAACTAGGGCTCCAATCCAGACACTAGGCCCTGATACATCTAGGGCTCCAACTGAGACACTGGGTCCTGACACAACTAGGGCTCCAACTGAGACACTAGGCCCTGACACAACTAGGGCTCCAATCCACACACTAGGCCCTGAGACAACTAGGGCTCCAACTGAGACACTAGGCCCTGACACAACTAGGGCTCCAATGAGACACTAGGCGCTGACACAACTAGGGCTCCATGCAGACACTAGGCCCTGACACACTAGGGCTCCAACTGAGACACTAGGCCCTGACACAACTAGGGCTCCTATCCAGACACTAGGCCCTGACACAACTAGGGCTCCAATCCAGATACTAGGACCTGAACAACTAGGGCTCCAATCCAGACACTAGGCCATGACACAACTAGGGCTCCAATCTGGACACTAGGCCCTGACACAACTAGGGCTCCAATCCAGACACTAGGCCCTGACACAACTAGGGCTCCAATCCAGACACTAGGCCCTGACACAACTAGGGCTCCAACTGAGACACTAGGCCCTGACACAACTAGGGCTCCAATCCAGACACTAGGCCCTGACACAACTAGGGCTCCAATCCAGACACTAGGCCCTGACACAACTAGGGCTCCAATGACACACTAGGCCCTGACACAACTAGGGCTCCAACTGAGACACTAGGCCCTGACACAACTAGGGCTCCAATCCAGACACTAGGCCCTGACACAACTAGGGCTCCAATCCAGACACTAGGCCCTGACACAACTAGGGCTCCAATCCAGACACTAGGCCTGACACAACTAGGGCTCCAATAGACACTAGGCCCTGACACAACTAGGGCTCCAATCCAGACACTAGGCATGACACAACAGGGCTAAATCCAGACACTAGGCCCTGACACAACTAGGGCTCCAACTGAGACACTAGGCCCTGACACAACTAGGGCTCCAATCCAGACACTAGGCCCTGACACAACTAGGGCTCCAACTGGACACTAGGCCCTGACACAAAACTAGGGCTCAATTAGACACTAGGCCCTGACACAACTAGGGCTCCAACTGAGACACTAGCCCTGACACAACTAGGGCTCCAATCCAGACACTAGGCCCTGACACAACTAGGGCTCCAACTGAGACACTAGGCCCTGACACAACTAGGGCTCCAACTGAGACACTAGGCCCTGACACAACTAGGGCTCCAACTGAGACACTAGGCCCTGACACACTAGGGCTCCAATCCAGACACTAGGCCCTGACACAACTAGGGCTCCAACCAGACACTAGGCCCTGACACAACTAGGGCTCCAATCCAGACACTAGGCCCTGACACAACTAGGGCTCCAATCCAGACACTAGGTCCCTGACACAACTAGGGCTCCAATCCAGACACTAGGCCCTGACACAACTAGGGCTCCAACTGAGACACTAGGCCCTGACACAACTAGGGCTCCAACTCCAGACACTAGGCCCTGACACAACTAGGGCTCCAATCCAGACACTAGGCCCTGACACAACTAGGGCTCCAATTCAGACACTAGGCCCTGACACAACTAGGGCTCAATCCAGACACTAGGCCTGACACAACTAGGGCTCCAATCCAGACACTAGGCCCTGACACAACTAGGCTCCAATCAGACACTAGGCCCTGACACAACTAGGGCTCCAAGAGACACTAGGCCCTGACACAACTAGGGCTCCAATCCTGACACTAGGCCCTGACACAACTAGGGCTCCAATCCAGACACTAGGCCCTGACACAACTAGGGCTCCAACGAGACACTAGGCCCTGACACAACTAGGGCTCCAACTGAGACACTAGGCCTGACACAACTAGGGCTCCAATCCAGACACTAGGCCCTGACACAACTAGGGCTCCAATCCAGACACTAGGCCCTGACACAACTAGGGCTCCAATTCACACTAGGCCCTGACAAACTAGGGCTCCAAGCAGAACTAGGCCCTGACACACTAGGGCTCCAACCAGACACTAGGCCCTGACACAACTAGGGCTCCAACAGACACTAGGCCCTGACACAACTAGGGCTCCAACTGAGACACTAGGCCCTGACACAACTAGGGCTTCAATCCAGACACTAGGCCCTGACACAACTAGGGCTCCAATCAGACACTAGGCCCTGACACAACTAGGGCTCCAATCCAGACACTAGGCCCTGACAACTCTAGGGCTCCAATCCAGACACTAGGCCCTGACACCACTAGGGCTCCAATCCAGACACTAGGCCCTGACACAACTAGGGCTCCAATCCAGACACTAGGCCCTGACACAACTAGGGCTCCAACTGAGACACTAGGCCCTGACACAACTAGGGCTCCAACAGACACTAGGCCCTGACACAACTAGGGCTCAATCCAGACACTAGGCCCTGACACAACTAGGGCTCCATCCAGACACTAGGCCCTGACACAACTAGGGCTCCAATCCAGACACTAGGCCCTGACACAACTAGGGCTCCAACAGACACTAGGCCCTGACACAACTAGGGCTCCAACTGAGACACTAGGCCCTGACACAACTAGGGCTCCAATCCAGACACTAGGTCCTGACACAACTAGGGCTCCAATTCAGACACAAGGCCCTGACACAACTAGGGCTCAAGCCAGAACTAGGCCCTGACACAACTAGGGCTCCAACTGACACACTAGGCCCTGACACAACTAGGGCTCCAACTGAGACACTAGGCCCTGACACAACTAGGGCTCCAATCCAGACACTAGGCCCTGACACAACTAGGGCTCAATCCAGACACTAGGCCCTGACACAACTAGGGCTCAAGTCCAGACACTAGGCCCTGACACAACTAGGGCTCTACAGACACTAGGCCCTGACACAACTAGGGCTCCAATCCAGACACTAGGCCCTGACACAACTAGGGCTAGAATCCAGACACTAGGCCATGACACAACTAGGGCTCCAACTGAGACACTAGGCCCTGACACAACTAGGGCTCCAATCCAGACACTAGGCCCTGACACAACTAGGGCTCCAATCCAGACACTAGGCCCTGACACAACTAGGGCTCCAACTGACACACTAGGCCCTGACACAACTAGGGCTCCAACCAGACACTAGGCCCTGACACAACTAGGGTTCCAACTGAGACACTAGGCCCTGATACAACTAGGGCTCCAATGAGACACTAGGCCCTGACATAACTAGGGCTCCAATCCAGACACTAGGCCTGACACAACTAGGGCTCCAATCTGAGACACTAGGCCCTGACACAACTAGGGCTCCAATCCAGACATAGGCCCTGACACAACTAGGGCTCCAATGCAGACACTAGGCCCTGACACACTAGGGCTCCAATGAGACACTAGGCCCTGACACAACTAGGGCTCCAATCCAGACACTAGGCCCTGACACACTAGGGCTCCAATCCAGACACTAGGCCCTGACACAACTAGGGCTCCAAGTCCAGACACTAGGCCCTGACACAACTAGGGCTCCAATCCAGACACTAGGCCCTGACACAACTAGGGCTCCAATCCAGACACTAGGCCCTGACACAACTAGGGCTCCAATCCAGACACTAGGCCCTGACACAACTAGGGCTCCAATCCAGACACTAGGCCCTGACACAACTAGGGCTCCAACTGAGACACTAGGCCCTGACACAACTAGGGCTCCAACTGAGACACTAGGCCCTGACACAACTAGGGCTCCAACTGAGACACTAGGCCCTGACACAACTAGGGCTCATTCCAGACACTAGGCCCTGACACAACTAGGGCCAACTGAGACACTAGGCCCTGACACAACTAGGGCTCCAATCCAGACACTAGGCCCTGACAACTAGGGCTTTAATACACACTAGGCCCTGACACAACTAGGGCTCCAACTGAGACACTAGGCCCTGACACAACTAGGGCTCCAACTAGACACTAGGCCCTGACACAACTAGGGCTCCAATCCAGACACTAGGCCCTGACACAACTAGGGCTCCAACAGACACTAGGCCCTGACACAACTAGGGCTCCAATCCAGACACTAGGCCCTGACACAACTAGGGCTCCAATCCAGACACTAGGACCTGACACAACTAGGGCCCAATCCAGACACTAGGCCTGACACAACTTGGGCTCCAACTGAGACACTAGGCCCTGACACACCTAGGGCTCCAACTAGACACTAGGCCCTGACACAACTAGGGCTCCAATCCAGACACTAGGCCCTGACACAACTAGGGCTCCAATCAGACACTAGGCCCTGACACAACTAGGGCTCCAACCAGACACTAGGCCCTGACACAACTAGGGCTCCATCCAGACACTAGGCCCTGACACAACTAGGGCTCCAATCCAGACACTAGGCCCTGACACAACTAGGGCTCCAATCCAGACACTAGGCCCTGACACAACTAGGGCTCCAATCTGCCACTAGGCCCTGACACAACTAGGGTCCAATCCTGACACTAGGCCCTGACACAACTAGGGCTCCAATCGAGACACTAGGCCCTGACACAACTAGGGCTCCAATCCAGACACTAGGCCCTGACACAACTAGGGCTCCATCCAGACACTAGGCCCTGACACAACTAGGGCTCCAATCCAGACACTAGGCCCTGACACAACTAGGGCTTTAATTACACACTAGGCCCTGACACAACTAGGGCTCCAATGAGACACTAGGCCCTGACAAAACTAGGGCTCCAATCACACACTAGGCCCTGACACATCTAGGGCTCCAATCCATACACTAGGCCCTGACACAACTAGGGCTCAAGCCACACACTAGGCCTGACACAACTAGGGCTTCCATCCAGACACTAGGCCCTGACACAACTCGGGCTCCAATCAGACACTAGGCCTGACACAACTAGGGCTCCAACAGACACTAGGCCCTGACACATCTAGGGCTCCAATCCACACACTAGGCCCTGACACAACTAGGGCTCCAATCCAGACACTAGGCCCTGACACAACTAGGGTCCAATCCGTACACTAGGCCCTGACACAACTAGGGCTTCCAATCCAGACACTAGGCCCTGACACAACTAGGGCTCCAATCCAGACACTAGGCCCTGACACAACTAGGGCTCTTATCCAGACACTATTCCCTGACACACCTAGGCTCCAATCCAGACACTAGGCCCTGACACAACTAGGGCTCCAATCCAGACACTAGGCCCTGACACAACTAGGGCTCCAACTGAGACACTAGGCCCTGACACAACTCGGGCTCCAACTAAGACACTAGGCCCTGACACACTAGGGCTCCAATCCAGACACTAGGCCCTGACACAACTAGGGCTCCAACCAGACACTACTCCCTGACACAACTAGGGCTCCTACCAGACACTAGGCCCTGACACAACTAGGGCTCCATTCCAGACACTAGGCCCTGACACAACTAGGGCTCCAACTGAGACACTAGGCCCTGACACAACTAGGGCTCCAACTAAGACACTAGACCTGACACAACTAGGGCTCTAAAACAGACACTAGGCCCTGACACAACTAGGGCTCCAATCCAGACACTAGGCCCTGACACAACTAGGGCTCCAGGCTGGACACTAGGCCCTGACCAATCTAGGGCTCCAGACAGACACTAGGCCCAGACACAACTAGGGCTCCAATCTGACACTAGGCCCTGACACACTAGGGCTCCAATCCAGACACTAGGCCCTGACACAACTAGGGCTCCATCCAGACACTAGGCCCTGACACAATAGGGCTCCAACCTGACACTAGGCCCTGACACAACTAGGGCTACAACCAGACAGTAGGCCCTGACACAACTAGGGCTTAATTCCAGACACTAGGCCCTGACACAACTAGGGCTAATACACACTAGGCCCTGACACAACTAGGGCTCCAACTGAGACACTAGGCCCTGAAAAACTAGGGCTCCAACCAGACACTAGGCCCTGACACAACTAGGGCTCCAACTGAGACACTAGGCCCTGACACAACTAGGGCTGCAACTGAGACACTAGGCCCTGACACAACTAGGGCTCCAATCCAGACACTAGGCCCTGACACAACTAGGGCTCCAATCTACACTAGGCCCTGACACAACTAGGGCTCCAACTGAGACACTAGGCCTGACACAACTAGGGCTCCAATCCACACACTAGGCCTGACACAACTAGGGCTCCAATCTGGACACTAGGCCCTGACACACTAGGGCTAATCCAGACCACTAGGCCCTGACACAACTAGGGCTCAATCCAGACACTAGGCCCTGACACAACTAGGGCTCCAATCCAGAACACTAGGCCCTGACACAACTAGGGATCTAATCCAGACACTACGCCCTGACACAACTAGGGCTCCAATCCAGACACTAGGCCCAGACACAACTAGGGCTCCTGGCTGGACACTAGGTCCCTGACACAACTAGGGCTCCAACTCCAGACACTAGGCCCTGAACAACTAGGGCTCAAGCCAAACACTAGGCCCTGACACAACTAGGGCTCCAACTGACACACTAGGCCCTGACACAAACTAGGGTTTAATTACACACTAGGCCCTGACACAACTAGGCTCCACCTGAGACACTAGGCCTGACACACCTAGGGCTCCAATCAGCACACTAGGCCCTGACACAACTAGGGCTCCAATTCCAGACACTAGACCCTGACACAACTAGGGCTCCAATCCAGACACTAGGCCCTGGCACAACTAGGGCTCCAATCCAGACACTGGCCCTGACACAACTAGGGCTCCAATCCAGACACTAGGCCCTGACACGACTAGGGCTCCAATCCAGACACTAGGCCCTGACACAACTAGGGCTCCAACTGACACACTAGGCGCTAACACAATTGGTTCTCCAATCCAGACAATAGGCCCTGACACAACTAGGGCTCCAATCCAGACACTAGGCCCTGACACAACTAGGGCTTCCATTCCAGACACTAGGCCCTGACACAAATAGGGCTTCCAATCCAGACACTAGGCCTGACACAACTAGGGCTCCATACACACTAGGCCCTGACACAACTAGGGCTCCAATCCAGACACTAGGCTGACACAACCAGGGCTAGAATCCAGACACTAGGCCCTGACACAACTAGGGTTCCAATCTGGACACTAGGCCCTGACACAACTAGGGCTCCAACTGAGACACTAGGCCCTGACACAACTAGGGCCTCCAATACTGACACTAGGCCCTGACACAACTAGGGCTCCAACTGAGACACTAGGCCCTGACACAGCTAGGCCTCCAACTGAGACACTAGGCCCTGACACAACTAGGGCTCCAACTGAGACAATAGGTCCTGACACAACTAGGGCTCCAATCCAGACACTAGGCCATGAAACAACTAGGGCTCCAATCCCGACACTAGGCCCTTACACAACTATGGCTCCAATCTGCACACTAGGCCCTGACACAATTAGGGCTCCAAGTGAGACACTAGGCCCTGACACAACTAGGGCTCCAATCCTGACACTAGGCCTGACACCACTAGGGCTCCAATGCAGACACTAGGCCCTGACACAACTAGGGCTCCAATCCAGACACTAGGCCCTGACACTACTAGGGCTCCAATCTAGACACTAGGCCCTGACACAACTAGGGCTCCAATCCAGACACTAGGTCCTGACACTACCTGGGCTCCAATCTAGACACTAGGCCCTGACACAACTAGGGCTCCAGTCTGGTCACAAGGCCCTGACAATACTATTGCTCCAAGCCAGATACTAGACTCTGACACATCTAGGGCTCCAAGCCAGACACTAGGCCCTGACAAAACTAGGGCTCCAACAGAGACACTAGGCCCTGACACAACTAGGGGTCCAACTGAGACACTAGGCCCTGACAAAACTAGGGCTTCAATCTACACACTAGGCCATGACACAACTAGGGCTTCAATACAGACACTAGGCCCTGACACAACTAGGGCTGAAAATTAGACACTAGGCCCTGAGACAACTCGGGCTTCAATCCAGACACTAGGCCCTGACACCACTAGGGCTCCAATCCAGACAATAGACCCTGACACAACTAGGGATCCAAGTCAGACACTAGGCCCTGACACAACTAGGGCTCCAACTGAGACACTAGGCCCTGACACAACTAGGGCTCCAATCCAGACACTAGGCCCTGACACAACTAGGGCTCCAATCCAGACACAAGGCCGTGACACAACTAGGGCTCCCATCCAGACATTAGGCCCTGACACAACTAGGGCTGCAACTGAGACACTAGGCCCTGACACAACTAGGGCTCCAATCCAGACACTTGGCCCTGACACAACTAGGGCTCCAACTGAGACACTAGGCCCTGACACAACTAGCGCTCCAATCCAGACACTAGGTCCTGACACGACTAGGGCTCCAATCCAGACACAAGGAACTGACACAACTAGGGCTCTAAGCCAGAAACTAGGCACTGACACAACTAGGGCTCCAACTGACACACTAGGCCCTGAACAACTAGGGCTCCAATCCAGACACTAGGCCCTGACACAACTAGGGCTCCAATCCAGACACTAGGCCCTGACACAACTAGGGCTTCATTAAAGACACTAGGCCCTGACACAACTAGGGCTTCAGTCCAGACACGAGGCCCTGACACAACTAGGGCTCCATTTTACACACTAGGCCCTGACACAACTAGGGCTCCAATCCAGACACTAGAGCCTGACACAACTAGGGCTAGAATCCAGACACTAGGCCCTGACACAACTAGGGCTCCAATGTGGACACTAGGCCCTGACACAATTAGGGCTCTAACCTGACACTAGGCCCTGACTCAACTAAGGCTCCAAGCCAGACACTAGTCCTTGACACAAGTAGGGCTCCAACTGACACAATAGGCCCTGACACAACTAGGGCTCCAATCCAGACACTAGGCCCTGACACAACAAGGGCTCCAAATGAGACACTAGGTCCTGACACAACTAGGGCTCCAATGAGACACTACTCCCTGACACTAATAGGGCTCCAATCCACACACTAGGCCCTGACACAACTAGGGCTCCAACTGAGACACTAGGCCCTGACACAACTAGGGCTCCAATCCAGACACTAGGCCCTGATACATCTAGGGTTCCAACTGAGACACTAGGCCCTGATACTTCTAGGGCTCCAACTGAGACACTAGGACCTGACACCACTAGGGCTTCAATCAAGACACTAGGCCTTGACACAACCAGGGCTTTAATAATGCAATAGGCCCTGACACAACTAGGGCTCCAAGTGAGATACTAGGCCCTGACACAACTAGGGCTTCAAACCGGACACTACGCACTGACACAACTAGGGCTCCTATCCAGACACCGGGCACTGACACAACTAGGGCTCCAACTGAGACACTACGCCCTGACACAACTAGGGCTCCAATCCAGACACTAGGCCCTGACACATCTAGGGCTCCAATGCAGACACTAGGCCCTGACACAACTAGGGCTCCAATCCAGACACTAGGCCCTGACACTACTAGGGCTCCAATCTAGACACTAGGCCCTGACACAACTAGGGCTCCAATCCAGACACTAGGCCCTGACACCACTAGGGCTTCATTCCAGACACTAGGCCCTGACAAACTAGGGCTTCAGTCCAGACACGAGGCCCTGACACTACTAGGGCTCCAGTCTGGACACAAGGCCCTGACAATACTAGGGCTCCAAGCCAGATACTAGACTCTGACACATCTAGGGCTCTAAGCCAGACACTAGGCCCTGACAAAACTAGGGCTCCAACAGAGACACTAGGCCCTGACACAACTAGGGCTCCAACTGAGACACTAGGCCCTGACAAAACTAGGGCTTCAATCTACACACTAGGCCATGACACAACTAGGGCTTCAATACAGACACTAGGCCCTGACACAACTAGGGCTGAAAATTTGACACTAGGCCCTGAGACAACTCGGGCTTCAATCCAGACACTAGGCCCTGACACCACTAGGGCTCCAATCCAGACAATAGACCCTGACACAACTAGGGATCCAAGTCAGACACTAGGCCCTGACACAACTAGGGCTCCAACTGAGACACTAGGCCCTGACACAACTAGGGCTCCAATCCAGACACTAGGCCCTGACACATCTAGGGCTCCAATCCAGACACAAGGCCGTGACACAACTAGGGCTCCCATCCAGACATTAGGCCCTGACACAACTAGGGCTGCAACTGAGACACTAGGCCCTGACACAACTAGGGCTCCAATCCAGACACTTGGCCCTGACACAACTAGGGCTCCAACTGAGACACTAGGCCCTGACACAACTAGCGCTCCAATCCAGACACTAGGTCCTGACACGACTAGGGCTCCAATCCAGACACAAGGAACTGACACAACTAGGGCTCTAAGCCAGACACAAGGAACTGACACAACTAGGGCTCCAACTGACACACTAGGCCCTGAAACAACTAGGGATCCAATCCAGACACTAGGCCCTGACACAACTAGGGCTCCAATCCAGACACTAGGCCCTGACACAACTAGGGCTTCATTCCAGACACTAGGCCCTGACACAACTAGGGCTTCAGTCCAGACACGAGGCCCTGACACAACTAGGGCTCCATTTTACACACTAGGCCCTGACACAACTAGGGCTCCAATCCAGACACTAGAGCCTGACACAACTAGGGCTAGAATCCAGACACTAGGCCCTGACACAACTAGGGCTCCAATGTGGACACTAGGCCCTGACACAATTAGGGCTTAACCTGACACTAGGCCCTGACTCAACTAAGGCTCCAAGCCAGACACTAGTCCCTGACACAACTAGGGCTCCAACTGACACACTAGGCCCTGACACAACTAGGGCTCCAATCCAGACACTAGGCCCTGACACAACAAGGGCTCCAACTGAGACACTAGGTCCTGACACAACTAGAGCTCCAAATGAGACACTACGCCCTGACACTAATAGCGCGCCAATCCACACACTAGGCCCTGAAACAACTAGGGCTCCAACTGAGACACTAGGCCCTGACACAACTAGGGCTCCAATCCAGACACTAGGCCCTGATACATCTGGGTTCCAACTGAGACACTGGGTCCTGATACAACTAGGGCTCCAACTGAGACACTAGGCCCTGACACTACTAGGGCTCCAATCCACACACTAGGCCCTGAGACAACTAGGGCTCCAACTGAGACACTAGGCCCTGACACAACTAGGGCTCCAACTGAGACACTAGGCGCTGACACAACTAGGGCTCCCATGCAGATACTAGGCCCAGACACATCTAGGGCTCCAACTGAGACACTAGGCCCTACACAATTAGGGCTCCTATCCAGACACTAGGCCCTGACACAACTAGGGCTCCAATCCAGATACTGGGACCTGAAACAACTAGGGCTCCAATCCAGACACTAGGCCATGACACAACGAGGGCTCCAGTCTGGACACTAGGCCCTGACACAACTAGGGCTCCAACCCAGACACTAGGCCCTGACATAACTAGGGCTTCAATCCAGTCACTAGGCCATGACACAAAAGGGCTCCAGTCTGGACACTAGGCCCTGACACAACTAGGGCTCCAATCCAGACACTAGGCCCTGACACAACTAGGGCTCCCATGCAGATACTAGTCCCAGACACATCTAGGGCTCCAACTGAGACACTAGGCCCTACACAACTAGGGCTCCTCTCCAGACACTAGGCCCTGACACCACTAGGGCTCCAATCCAGACAATAGACCCTGACACAACTAGGGATCCAAGTCAGACACTAGGCCCTGACACAACTAGGGCTCCAACTGAGACACTAGGCCCTGACACAACTAGGGCTCCAATCCAGACACTAGGCCCTGACACAACTAGGGCTCCAATCCAGACACAAGGCCCTGACTCAACTAGGGCTCCCATCCAGACATTAGGCCCTGACACAACTAGGGCTGCAACTGAGACACTAGGCCCTGACACGACTAGGGCTCCAATCCAGACACAAGGAATTGACACAACAGGCCTCCAAACCAGACACTAGGCCCTGACACATCCTAGGGCTCCAAATGAGACACTAGGCCCTGACACAACTAGGGCTCCAACTGAGACACTAGGCCCTGACACAACTAGGGCTCCAACTGAGACACTAGGCCCTGACAAAACTAGGGCCTCATTCAGACACTAGACCCTGACACAATTGGGGCGCCAACTGAGACACTAGACCCTGACACAACTAGGGCTCCAATCCAGACACTAGGTCCTGAAACAACTAGGGCTTTAAATACACACTAGGCCCTGACACAACAAGGGCTCCAACTGAGGCACTAGGCCCTGACACAACTAGGGCTCCAAACTACACACTAGGCCCTGACACATCTAGGGCTCCAATCCAGACACTAGGCCGTGACACAACTAGGGCTCCAATCCAGACACTAGGCCCTGACACAACTAGGGCTGCAATCCAGACACTAGGCCCTGACACAACTAGGGTTCCAATCCAGACACTAGTCCCTGACACAACTAGGGAACCCATCCAGACACTAGGCCCTGACACAACTTGGGCTCCAACTGAGACACTAGGCCCTGACACACCTAGGGCTACAACTAAGACACTAGACACTGACACAACTAGGGCTCCAATCCAGACACTAGGCCCTGACACAACTAGGGCCTCCAATTCAGACACTAGGCCCTGACTCAACTAGGGCTTCAACCAGACACTAGGCCATGACACAACTAGGGCTCCATTCCAGAATCTAGGCCCTGACACAACTAGGAATCCAATCCAGACTCTAGGCCCTGACACAACTAGGGCTCCAAGCCAGACACTAGGACCAGACACAACTAGGACTCCAATCTGCCACTAGGCCCTGACACAACTAAGGGTCCAATCCTGACACTAGGCCCGACACAACTAGGGCTCCATTCGAGACAGTAGGCCCTGACACAACTAGGGTTTCAAATAAGACACTAGGCCGTGACACAACTGGGGCTCCAGTCCAGACACTAGGCCCTGACACAACTAGGGCTCCAACTGAGACACTAGGCCCTGACACAACTAGGGCTTTAATTACACACTAGGCCCTGACAGAAACTAGGGCTCCAATTGAGGCACTAGGCCCTGACAAAACTAGTGCTCCAATCTACACACTAGGCCGTGACACATCTAGGGCTCCAATCCATACACTAGGCCCTGACATAACTAGTTCTGCAAGCCACACACTAGGCCATGACACAACTAGGGCTTCATTCCAGACACTAGGCCCTGAAACAACTCGGGCTCCAAATCAGACACT
>NW_025959489.1:0-35897 GCF_023159225.1 Perognathus longimembris pacificus | reverse complement strand
CAGGGGCAAGGAGGCATGAAGAGACAATCTCAGGGAGTTTGTGGTGAAGCAAATATGAGTGCAGGGGACAAGCCTCAGGAACTCAGCCGCTGATGGAAGTTGGTGGCGAGGAAGGCCAGGATGCTTGCCACGGGACGGGCGCCGTGCCCCCAAGCCCATGTACCAACGAGACGGAAATAGAGCCAGGGCATTCTGGGGCACAGGCCTCTGCCCCTCGCTGCCACAGTGCCTTGCTTCAGGGTGTAGACCAGAGGGGTAAAGAATGCCTTCTTTGGTTGGGGTACTTCCTGGGGATAATCCCGTGGTCCTGCCGCATTCACATGTCTCCCCTCATTGCATTCCGCCAAGAGTTTGTTTGCAATTCAGGTCGCTCAAGCTGCACGGTACAGGGAATGGGAAACAGGTAAGAGACAGCAGGGGAAGACACAAGTGCCAATGGGCTGGCCAACATGCAGGGCTGGGCTCCCTAGCCACGCCCACCACAACAATATCAGGCTTGATTCGATCAAGTCGGACCCAGTGCCCTGAAAACCCTTAGCACCTTCCAAGGCACGGTAAACTGGGTGTGCTCGCAAGTGCGTGAGTGTGTCCGTGTTTGGTTGTACGAGTGCGTGTGTGTTCCTGACACCGTACATGGGTGTACTTCCTAAACATAAGTCTGGATATGTGTAAATAGGCATCTGGATGTGGATCCAGGAGGTCCCGTCACAGTGTGTTCTGAGTGAGCATGTGGAGGCTGCGGCGAGTGACAGAGAAAGACAGAGATGGAGAGTGGGCTTGCATGTGAGAAATTTTCTGTCCATGTGCGGTGGCAGGAGTGTGTCCGATATGAAGTTGAACAGATGCAATTCAAAGTGTGTGCACGTATACTTGCTTGCTTGAAATTCCCAGGAAACCATTCATTTGGCAAGGCTGCCTTTAGGTGCTGTCTGCTTCTCCAAGGTCTCCAGACATGAGTCCGGGGATGCTAAGCAGCCACTGCTGTTGGCGATCCGCATGACAGTGATGATGACGCCTACGAATAGCATTGCTGGGAGCCAGGGTGCCTTGGCCAACGCAGGGAAGCGTCAGAATTCCCTTTCCCTGGTGTCTGAGCATAGCACCCTGCAGGAGCCTTAAACTTATGGCTGTGAGCCAACGGCCCCCGCATTGCCAGCTCCTGCCTATAGCCATTATGAACCACCGCTACTCGGTAGGAGGAAGGATCTGGCAGAGATGTGGGCCAGAGAGGCCAGGCAAGAGGGCAAACAAGAGTGGAGCGGTCACCTGTGCAGTTAGGAGAACCCAATAACCCCTCACCTGCTGACCTTGAATCTCCATTCTGCTGTCATCGAACAGATGACGTGGATGGGGAGAGAGGTGGGGGATTCAGACACCGGCCACTTCCAGGACTGGCAAGGGCAGAGGAGGTGGGGGAGCTGTCCAACACGGGTTCAGCCAGGATGTGGGATGGAGCGGGAGCGGAGGTGCACAGTGGACCCAGCCCGTCCCAGCGGGGATTCCAGGTGTGCGATTTGTGGCTCCGGAGCTCCTGTATTTCCCTGTTGGCCTGTGAGAACTGGTGAGTCAGTCAGAGCCAACCCCTAAGGGCCTTCGCGTCCCTTTCGCTAGGGCAACTCCACTTGGAACACTGGCACACGTCAGCAGGTGGCGCCTAGAACCTGATCACGTCACAGAGCGCCTAACCCTCCAGGCACCGCCCAGAGGCTTCCCAGCACCCCTGGGGCGCATGTGCAGTCAAGGAGGCATAAGCAGGGCCTGATGGGCTGTGAGCAACAAGCTGACTACCGCTAAGAGGCGTCACTCCCCCTCCCGCTAAAGCTGATCCTGTTGGAATGCAAATGCAAGTGCACCTCAGCACACTGGGCGAGGCATAGAAACCCAAATCATCCAGCCACCTCCTGGAGGCTTTGCTACACGGCGGGCCGCGCATGCGCAGTCCCTGCAACGTCAGAAGCACACCAGGCTGCTACCTAGCAAGCCAGTGAGGGCTTCAAGTGGTCTCGGTCAAGTGAGCAGTTGCTTTTTCCAGACTAATAGGATGTCAGTCGCAGGAAAAGGAGCCACAAGGTAGAAAAGGAAGGCCCCAACCCTCCTCCCTCATATACACACCTCCTGCACAGAGAAAAGAAGCAGAGGGATTTGGGGACAGAACAGGGAGACTACAGCTTAGAGGAATGCGCACTGTTGTGCACGAGAGGACTGGGAGAGGCCAGGAGTACAGAGGCTGAGAGCAGAGGGCGAATTGGAGAAGATAGCAAGGGCCAGGAAGAGGGAGGGGGTTCTGAATTCCTCAGAGGAAGGGACGAGATGCGTCGGGAGCTGTGTAGCCTGTGAAGCTCAGATGGAGGAGGAGGAAAATGGGAAGCAGAGGCAGGGGCGAAGAGGCAGAGTCCCGGTGGCACGCGTGAGTTGATAGGAGTCTGGAGGCAGGAAGGCTAATGCTAGGAGTGGAAGCAGCAGCAAGGCAGGGGCAAGGAGGGCATGAAGAGACAATCTCAGGGAGTTTGTGGTGAAGCAAATATGAGTGCAGGGGACAAGCCTCAGGAAACTCAGCCGCTGATGGAAGTTGGTGGCGAGGAAGGCCAGGATGCTTGCCACGGGACGGGCGCCGTGCCCCCAAGCCCATGTACCAACGAGACGGAAATAGAGCCAGGGCATTCTGGGGCACAGGCCTCTGCCCCTCGCTGCCCACAGTGCCTTGCTTCAGGGTGTAGACCAGAGGGGTAAAGAATGCCTTCTTTGGTTGGGGTACTTCCTGGGGATAATCCCGTGGTCCTGCCGCATTCACATGTCTCCCCTCATTGCATTCCGCCAAGAGTTGTTTGCAATTCAGGTCGCTCAAGCTGCACGGTACAGGGAATGGGAAACAGGTAAGGACAGCAGGGGAAGACACAAGTGCCAATGGGCTGGCCAACATGCAGGGCTGGGCTCCCTAGCCACGCCCACCACAACAATATCAGGCTTGATTCGATCAAGTCGGACCCAGTGCCCTGAAAACCCTTAGCACCTTCCAAGGCACGGTAAACTGGGTGTGCTCGCAAGTGCGTGAGTGTGTCCGTGTTTGGTTGTACGAGTGCGTGTGTGTTCCTGACACCGTACATGGGTGTACTTCCTAAACATAAGTCTGGATATGTGTAAATAGGCATCTGGATGTGGATCCAGGAGGTCCCGTCACAGTGTGTTTCTGAGTGAGCATGTGGAGGCTGCGGCGAGTGACAGAGAAAGACAGAGATGGAGAGTGGGCTTGCATGTGAGAAATTTTCTGTCCATGTGCGGTGGCAGGAGTGTGTCCGATATGAAGTTGAACAGATGCAATTCAAAGGTGTGTGCACGTATACTTGCTTGCTTGAAATTCCCAGGAAACCATTCATTTGGCAAGGCTGCCTTTAGTGCTGTCTGCTTCTCCAAGGTCTCCAGACATGAGTCCGGGGATGCTAAGCAGCCACTGCTGTTGGCGATCCGCATGACAGTGATGATGACGCCTACGAATAGCATTGCTGGGAGCCAGGGTGCCTTGGCCAACGCAGGGGAAGCGTCAGAATTCCCTTTCCCTGGTGTCTGAGCATAGCACCCTGCAGGAGCCTTAAACTTATGGCTGTGAGCCAACGGCCCCCGCATTGCCAGCTCCTGCCTATAGCCATTATGACCCACCGCTACTCGGTAGGAGGAAGGATCTGGCAGAGATGTGGGCCAGAGAGGCCAGGCAAGAGGGCAAACAAGAGTGGAGCGGTCACCTGTGCAGTTAGGAGAACCCAATAACCCCTCACCTGCTGACCTTGAATCTCCATTCTGCTGTCATCGAACAGATGACGTGGATGGGGAGAGAGGTGGCGGATTCAGACACCGGCCACTTCCAGGACTGGCAAGGGCAGAGGAGGTGGGGGAGCTGTCCAACACGGGTTCAGCCAGGATGTGGGATGGAGCGGGAGCGGAGGTGCACAGTGGACCCAGCCCGTCCCAGCGGGGATTCCAGGTGTGCGATTTTGTGGCTCCGGAGCTCCTGTATTCCCTGTTGGCCTGTGAGAACTGGTGAGCAGTCAGAGCCAACCCCTAAGGGCCTTCGCGGTCCCTTTCGCTATGGCAACTCCACTTGGAACACTGGCACACGTCAGCAGGTGGCGCCTAGAACCTGATCACGTCACAGAGCGCCTAACCCTCCAGGCACCGCCCAGAGGCTTCCCAGCACCCCTGGGGCGCATGTGCAGTCAAGGAGGCATAAGCAGGGCCTGATGGGCTGTGAGCAACAACTGACTACCGCTAAGAGGCGTCACTCCCCCTCCCGCTAAAGCTGATCCTGTTGGAATGCAAATGCAAGTGCACCTCAGCACACTGGGCGAGGCATAGAAAACCCAAATCATCCAGCCACCTCCTGGAGGCTTTGCTACACGGCGGGCCGCGCATGCGCAGTCCTGCAACGTCAGAAGCACACCAGGCTGCTACCTAGCAAGCCAGTGAAGGGCTTCAAGTGGTCTCGGGTCAAGTGAGCAGTTGCTTTTTCCAGACTAATAGGATGTCAGTCGCAGGAAAAGGAGCCACAAGGTAGAAAAAGGAAGGCCCCAACCCTCCTCCCTCATATACACACCTCCTGCACAGAGAAAAGAAGCAGAGGGATTTGGGGACAGAACAGGGAGACTACAGCTTAGAGGAATGCGCACTGTTGTGCACGAGAGGGACTGGGAGAGGCCAGGAGTACAGAGGCTGAGAGCAGAGGGCGAATTGGAGAAGATAGCAAGGGCCAGGAAGAAGGGAGGGGGTTCTGAATTCCTCAGAGGAAGGGACGAGATGCGTCGGGAGCTGTGTAGCCTGTGAAGCTCAGATGGAGGAGGAGGAAAATGGGAAGCAGAGGCAGGGGCGAAGAGGCAGAGGCCCGGTGGCACGCGTGAGTTGATAGGAGTCTGGAGGCAGGAAGGCTAATGCTAGGAGTGGAAGCAGCAGCAAGGCAGGGGCAAGGAGGGCATGAAGAGACAATCTCAGGGAGTTTGTGGGTGAAAGCAAATATGAGTGCAGGGGACAAGCCTCAGGAACTCAGCCGCTGATGGAAGTTGGTGGCGAGGAAGGCCAGGATGCTTGCCACGGGACGGGCGCCGTGCCCCCAAAGCCCATGTACCAACGAGACGGGAAATAGAGCCAGGGCATTCTGGGGCACAGGCCTCTGCCCCTCGCTGCCCACAGTGCCTTGCTTCAGGGTGTAGACCAGAGGGTAAAGAATGCCTTCTTTGGTTGGGGTACTTCCTGGGGGATAATCCCGTGGTCCTGCCGCATTCACATGTCTCCCCTCATTGCATTCCGCCAAGAGTTGTTTGCAATTCAGGTCGCTCAAGCTGCACGGTACAGGGAATGGGAAAACAGGTAAGGACAGCAGGGGAAGACACAAGTGCCAATGGGCTGGCCAACATGCAGGGCTGGGCTCCCTAGCCACGCCCACCACAACAATATCAGGCTTGATTCGATCAAGTCGGACCCAGTGCCCTGAAAACCCTTAGCACCTTCCAAGGCACGGTAAACTGGGTGTGCTCGCAAGTGCGTGAGTGTGTCCGTGTTTGGTTGTACGAGTGCGTGTGTGTGTTCCTGACACCGTACATGGGTGTACTTCCTAAACATAAGTCTGGATATGTGTAAATAGGCATCTGGATGTGGATCCAGGAGGTCCCGTCACAGTGTGTTCTGAGTGAGCATGTGGAGGCTGCGGCGAGTGACAGAGAAAGACAGAGATGGAGAGTGGGCTTGCATGTGAGAAATTTTCTGTCCATGTGCGGTGGCAGGAGTGTGTCCGATATGAAGTTGAACAGATGCAATTCAAAGTGTGTGCACGTATACTTGCTTGCTTGAAATTCCCAGGAAACCATTCATTTGGCAAGGCTGCCTTTAGTGCTGTCTGCTTCTCCAAGGTCTCCAGACATGAGTCCGGGGATGCTAAGCAGCCACTGCTGTTGGCGATCCGCATGACAGTGATGATGACGCCTACGAATAGCATTGCTGGGAGCCAGGGTGCCTTGGCCAACGCAGGGAAGCGTCAGAATTCCCTTTCCCTGGTGTCTGAGCATAGCACCCTGCAGGAGCCTTAAACTTATGGCTGTGAGCCAACGGCCCCCGCATTGCCAGCTCCTGCCTATAGCCATTATGACCCACCGCTACTCGGTAGGAGGAAGGATCTGGCAGAGATGTGGGCCAGATGAGGCCAGGCAAGAGGGCAAACAAGAGTGGAGCGGTCACCTGTGCAGTTAGGAGAACCCAATAACCCCTCACCTGCTGACCTTGAATCTCCATTCTGCTGTCATCGAACAGATGACGTGGATGGGGAAGAGAGGTGGCGGATTCAGACACCGGCCACTTCCAGGACTGGCAAGGGCAGAGGAGGTGGGGGAGCTGTCCAACACGGGTTCAGCCAGGATGTGGGATGGAGCGGGAGCGGAGGTGCACAGTGGGACCCAGCCCGTCCCAGCGGGGATTCCAGGTGTGCGATTTGTGGCTCCGGAGCTCCTGTATTTCCCCTGTTGGCCTGTGAGAACTGGTGAGCAGTCAGAGCCAACCCCTAAGGGCCTTCGCGTCCCTTTCGCTATGGCAACTCCACTTGGAACACTGGCACACGTCAGCAGGTGGCGCCTAGAACCTGATCACGTCACAGAGCGCCTAACCCTCCAGGCACCGCCCAGAGGCTTCCCAGCACCCCTGGGGCGCATGTGCAGTCAAGGAGGCATAAGCAGGGCCTGATGGGCTGTGAGCAACAACTGACTACCGCTAAGAGGCGTCACTCCCCCTCCCGCTAAAGCTGATCCTGTTGGAATGCAAATGCAAGTGCACCTCAGCACACTGGGCGAGGCATAGAAAACCCAAATCATCCAGCCACCTCCTGGAGGCTTTGCTACACGGCGGGCCGCGCATGCGCAGTCCTGCAACGTCAGAAGCACACCAGGCTGCTACCTAGCAAGCCAGTGAAGGGCTTCAAGTGGTCTCGGTCAAGTGAGCAGTTGCTTTTTCCAGACTAATAGGATGTCAGTCGCAGGAAAAGGAGCCACAAGGTAGAAAAGGAAGGCCCCAACCCTCCTCCCTCATATACACACCTCCTGCACAGAGAAAAGAAGCAGAGGATTTGGGGACAGAACAGGGGAGACTACAGCTTAGAGGAATGCGCACTGTTGTGCACGAGAGGACTGGGAGAGGCCAGGAGTACAGAGGCTGAGAGCAGAGGGCGAATTGGAGAAGATAGCAAGGGCCAGGAAGAGGGAGGGGGTTCTGAATTCCTCAGAGGAAGGGACGAGATGCGTCGGAGAGCTGTGTAGCCTGTGAAGCTCAGATGGAGGAGGAGGAAAATGGAAGCAGAGGCAGGGGCGAAGAGGCAGAGTCCCGGTGGCACGCGTGAGTTGATAGGAGTCTGGAGGCAGGAAGGCTAATGCTAGGAGTGGAAGCAGCAGCAAGGCAGGGGCAAGGAGGGCATGAAGAGACAATCTCAGGGAGTTTGTGGTGAAGCAAATATGAGTGCAGGGGACAAGCCTCAGGAACTCAGCCGCTGATGGAAGTTGGTGGCGAGGAAGGCCAGGATGCTTGCCACGGGACGGGCGCCGTGCCCCCAAGCCCATGTACCAACGAGACGGGAAATAGAGCCAGGGCATTCTGGGGCACAGGCCTCTGCCCCTCGCTGCCCACAGTGCCTTGCTTCAGGGTGTAGACCAGAGGGGTAAAGAATGCCTTCTTTGGTTGGGGTACTTCCTGGGGATAATCCGTGGTCCTGCCGCATTCACATGTCTCCCCTCATTGCATTCCGCCAAGAGTTGTTTGCAATTCAGGTCGCTCAAGCTGCACGGTACAGGGAATGGGAAACAGGTAAGGACAGCAGGGAAGACACAAGTGCCAATGGGCTGGCCAACATGCAGGGCTGGGCTCCCTAGCCACGCCCACCACAACAATATCAGGCTTGATTCGATCAAGTCGGACCCAGTGCCCTGAAAACCCTTAGCACCTTCCAAGGCACGGTAAACTGGGTGTGCTCGCAAGTGCGTGAGTGTGTCCGTGTTTGGTTGTACGAGGTGCGTGTGTGTTCCTGACACCGTACATGGGTTGTACTTTCCTAAACATAAGTCTGGATATGTGTAAATAGGCATCTGGATGTGGATCCAGGAGGTCCCGTCACAGTGTGTTCTGAGTGAGCATGTGGAGGCTGCGGCGAGTGACAGAGAAAGACAGAGATGGAGAGTGGGCTTGCATGTGAGAAATTTTCTGTCCATGTGCGGTGGCAGGAGTGTGTCCGATATGAAGTTGAACAGATGCAATTCAAAGTGTGTGCACGTATACTTGCTTGCTTGAAATTCCCAGGAAACCATTCATTTGGCAAGGCTGCCTTTAGTGCTGTCTGCTTCTCCAAGGTCTCCAGACATGAGTCCGGGGATGCTAAGCAGCCACTGCTGTTGGCGATCCGCATGACAGTGATGATGACGCCTACGAATAGCATTGCTGGGAGCCAGGGTGCCTTGGCCAACGCAGGGAAGCGTCAGAATTCCCTTTCCCTGGTGTCTGAGCATAGCACCCTGCAGGAGCCTTAAACTTATGGCTGTGAGCCAACGGGCCCCCGCATTGCCAGCTCCTGCCTATAGCCATTATGACCCACCGCTACTCGGTAGGAGGAAGGATCTGGCAGAGATGTGGGCCAGAGAGGCCAGGCAAGAGGGCAAACAAGAGTGGAGCGGTCACCTGTGCAGTTAGGAGAACCCAATAACCCCTCACCTGCTGACCTTGAATCTCCATTCTGCTGTCATCGAACAGATGACGTGGATGGGGAGAGAGGTGGGGGATTCAGACACCGGCCACTTCCAGGACTGGCAAGGGCAGAGGAGGTGGGGGAGCTGTCCAACACGGGTTCAGCCAGGATGTGGGATGGAGCGGGAGCGGAGGTGCACAGTGGACCCAGCCCGTCCCAAGCGGGGATTCCAGGTGTGCGATTTGTGGCTCCGGAGCTCCTGTATTTCCCTGTTGGCCTGTGAGAACTGGTGAGCAGTCAGAGCCAACCCCTAAGGGCCTTCGCGTCCCTTTCGCTAGGGCAACTCCACTTGGAACACTGGCACACGTCAGCAGGTGGCGCCTAGAACCTGATCACGTCACAGAGCGCCTAACCCTCCAGGCACCGCCCAGAGGCTTCCCAGCACCCCCTGGGGCGCATGTGCAGTCAAGGAGGCATAAGCAGGGCCTGATGGGCTGTGAGCAACAACTGACTACCGCTAAGAGGCGTCCACTCCCCCTCCCGCTAAAGCTGATCCTGTTGGAATGCAAATGCAAGTGCACCTCAGCACACTGGGCGAGGCATAGAAACCCAAATCATCCAGCCACCTCCTGGAGGCTTTGCTACACGGCGGGCCCGCGCATGCGCAGTCCTGCAACGTCAGAAGCACACCAGGCTGCTACCTAGCAAGCCAGTGAAGGGCTTTCAAGTGGTCTCGGTCAAGTGAGCAGTTGCTTTTTCCAGACTAATAGGATGTCAGTCGCAGGAAAAGGAGCCCACAAGGTAGAAAAGGAAGGCCCCAACCCTCCTCCCTCATATACACACCTCCTGCACAGAGAATAGAAGCAGAGGGATTTGGGGACAGAACAGGGAGACTACAGCTTAGAGGAATGCGCACTGTTGTGCACGAGAGGACTGGGAGAGGCCAGGAGTACAGAGGCTGAGAGCAGAGGGCGAATTGGAGAAGATAGCAAGGGCCAGGAAGAGGGAGGGGGTTCTGAATTCCTCAGAGGAAGGGGACGAGATGCATCGGGAGCTGTGTAGCCTGTGAAGCTCAGATGGAGGAGGAGGAAAATGGGAAGCAGAGGCAGGGGCGAGAGGCAGAGTCCCGGTGGCACGCGTGAGTTGATAGGAGTCTGGAGGCAGGAAGGCTAATGCTAGGAGTGGAAGCAGCAGCAAGGCAGGGCAGGCAAGGAGGGCATGAAGAGGACAATCTCAGGGAGTTTGTGGTGAAGCAAATATGAGTGCAGGGGACAAGCCTCAGGAACTCAGCCGCTGATGGAAGTTTGGTGGCGAGGAAGGCCAGGATGCTTGCCACGGGACGGGCGCCGTGCCCCCAAGCCCATGTACCAACGAGACGGAAATAGAGCCAGGGCATTCTGGGGCACAGGCCTCTGCCCCTCGCTGCCCACAGTGCCTTGCTTCAGGGTGTAGACCAGAGGGGTTAAAGAATGCCTTCTTTGGTTGGGGGTACTTCCTGGGGATAATCCCGTGGTCCTGCCGCATTCACATGTCTCCCCTCATTGCATTCCGCCAAGAGTTGTTTGCAATTCAGGTCGCTCAAGCTGCACGGTACAGGGAATGGGAAACAGGTAAGGACAGCAGGGAAGACACAAGTGCCAATGGGCTGGCCAACATGCAGGGCTGGGCTCCCTAGCCACGCCCACCACAACAATATCAGGCTTGATTCGATCAAGTCGGACCCAGTGCCCTGAAAACCCTTAGCACCTTCCAAGGCACGGTAAACTGGGTGTGCTCGCAAGTGCGTGAGTGTGTCCGTGTTTTGGTTGTACGAGTGCGTGTGTGTTCCTGACACCGTACATGGGTGTACTTCCTAAACATAAGTCTGGATATGTGTAAATAGGCATCTGGATGTGGATCCAGGAGGTCCCGTCACAGTGTGTTCTGAGTGAGCATGTGGAGGCTGCGGCGAGTGACAGAGAAAGACAGAGATGGAGAGTGGGGCTTGCATGTGAGAAATTTTCTGTCCATGTGCGGGTGGCAGGAGTGTGTCCCGATATGAAGTTGAACAGATGCAATTCAAAGTGTGTGCACGTATACTTGCTTGCTTGAAATTCCCAGGAAACCATTCATTTGGCAAGGCTGCCTTTAGTGCTGTCTGCTTCTCCAAGGTCTCCAGACATGAGTCCGGGGATGCTAAGCAGCCACTGCTGTTGGCGATCCGCATGACAGTGATGATGACGCCTACGAATAGCATTGCTGGGAGCCAGGGTGCCTTGGCCAACGCAGGGAAGCGTCAGAATTCCCTTTCCCTGGTGTCTGAGCATAGCACCCTGCAGGAGCCTTAAACTTATGGCTGTGAGCCAACGGCCCCCGCATTGCCCAGCTCCTGCCTATAGCCATTATGACCCACCGCTACTCGGTAGGAGGAAGGGATCTGGCAGAGATGTGGGCCAGAGAGGGCCAGGCAAGAGGGCAAACAAGAGTGGAGCGGTTCACCTGTGCAGTTAGGAGAACCCAATAAACCCCTCACCTGCTGACCTTGAATCTCCATTCTGCTGTCATCGAACAGATGACGTGGATGGGGAGAGAGGGGTGCGGATTCAGACACCGGCCACTTCCAGGACTGGCAAGGGCAGAGGAGGTGGGGGAGCTGTCCAACACGGGTTCAGCCAGGATGTGGGATGGAGCGGGAGCGGAGGTGCACAGTGGACCCAGCCCGTCCCAGCGGGGATTCCAGGTGTGCGATTTGTGGCTCCGGAGCTCCTGTATTTCCCTGTTGGCCTGTGAGAACTGGTGAGCAGTCAGAGCCAACCCCTAAGGGCCTTCGCGTCCCTTTCGCTATGGCAACTCCACTTGGAACACTGGCACACGTCAGCAGGTGGCGCCTAGAACCTGATCACGTCACAGAGCGCCTAACCCTCCAGGCACCGCCCAGAGGCTTCCCAGCACCCCTGGGGCGCATGTGCAGTCAAGGAGGCATAAGCAGGGCCTGATGGGCTGTGAGCAACAACTGACTACCGCTAAGAGGCGTCACTCCCCCTCCCGCTAAAGCTGATCCTGTTGGAATGCAAATGCAAGTGCACCTCAGCACACTGGGCGAGGCATAGAAACCCAAATCATCCAGCCACCTCCTGGAGGCTTTGCTACACGGGCGGGCCGCGCATGCGCAGTCCTGCAACGTCAGAAGCACACCAGGCTGCTACCTAGCAAGCCAGTGAAGGGCTTCAAGTGGTCTCGGTCAAGTGAGCAGTTGCTTTTTCCAGACTAATAGGATGTCAGTCGCAGGAAAAGGAGCCACAAGGTAGAAAAGGAAGGCCCCAACCCTCCTCCCTCATATACACACCTCCTGCACAGAGAAAAGAAGCAGAGGGATTTGGGGACAGAACAGGGAGACTACAGCTTAGAGGAATGCGCACTGTTGTGCACGAGAGGACTGGGAGAGGCCAGGAGTACAGAGGCTGAGAGCAGAGGGCGAATTGGAGAAGATAGCAAGGGCCAGGAAGAGGGAGGGGGTTTCTGAATTCCTCAGAGGAAGGGACGAGATGCGTCGGGAGCTGTGTAGCCTGTGAAGCTCAGATGGAGGAGGAGGAAAATGGGAAGCAGAGGCAGGGGCGAAGAGGCAGAGGCCCGGTGGCACGCGTGAGTTGATAGGAGTCTGGAGGCAGGAAGGCTAATGCTAGGAGTGGAAGCAGCAGCAAGGCAGGGGCAAGGAGGGCATGAAGAGACAATCTCAGGGAGTTTGTGGTGAAGCAAATATGAGTGCAGGGGGACAAGCCTCAGGAACTCAGCCGCTGATGGAAGTTGGTGGCGAGGAAGGCCAGGATGCTTGCCACGGGACGGGCGCCGTGCCCCCAAGCCCATGTACCAACGAGACGGAAATAGAGCCAGGGCATTCTGGGGCACAGGCCTCTGCCCCTCGCTGCCCACAGTGCCTTGCTTCAGGGTGTAGACCAGAGGGGTAAAGAATGCCTTCTTTGGTTGGGGTACTTCCTGGGGATAATCCCGTGGTCCTGCCGCATTCACATGTCTCCCCTCATTGCATTCCGCCAAGAGTTGTTTGCAATTCAGGTCGCTCAAGCTGCACGGTACAGGGAATGGGAAACAGGTAAGGACAGCAGGGGAAGACACAAGTGCCAATGGGCTGGCCAACATGCAGGGCTGGGCTCCCTAGCCACGCCCACCCACAACAATATCAGGCTTGATTCGATCAAGTCGGACCCAGTGCCCTGAAAAACCCTTAGCACCTTCCAAGGCACGGTAAACTGGGGTGTGCTCGCAAGTGCGTGAGTGTGGTCCGTGTTTGGTTGTACGAGTGCGTGTGTGTTTCCTGACACCGTACATGGGTGTACTTCCTAAACATAAGTCTGGATATGTGTAAATAGGCATCTGGATGTGGATCCAGGAGGGTCCCGTCACAGTGTGTTCTGAGTGAGCATGTGGAGGCTGCGGCGAGTGACAGAGAAAGACAGAGATGGAGAGTGGGCTTGCATGTGAGAAATTTTCTGTCCATGTGCGGTGGCAGGAGTGTGTCCGATATGAAGTTGAACAGATGCAATTCAAAGTGTGTGCACGTATACTTGCTTGCTTGAAATTCCCAGGGAAACCATTCATTTGGCAAGGGCTGCCTTTAGTGCTGTCTGCTTCTCCAAGGTCTCCAGACATGAGTCCGGGGATGCTAAGCAGCCACTGCTGTTGGCGATCCGCATGACAGTGATGATGACGCCTACGAATAGCATTGCTGGGAGCCAGGGTGCCTTGGCCAACGCAGGGAAGCGTCAGAATTCCCTTTCCCTGGTGTCTGAGCATAGCACCCTGCAGGAGCCTTAAACTTATGGCTGTGAGCCAACGGCCCCCGCATTGCCAGCTCCTGCCTATAGCCATTATGACCCACCGCTACTCGGTAGGAGGAAGGATCTGGCAGAGATGTGGGCCAGAGAGGCCAGGCAAGAGGGCAAACAAGAGTGGAGCGGTCACCTGTGCAGTTAGGAGAACCCAATAACCCCTCACCTGCTGACCTTGAATCTCCATTCTGCTGTCATCGAACAGATGACGTGGATGGGGAGAGAGGTGGCGGATTCAGACACCGGCCACTTCCAGGACTGGCAAGGGCAGAGGAGGTGGGGGAGCTGTCCAACACGGGTTCAGCCAGGATGTGGGGATGGAGCGGGAGCGGAGGTGCACAGTGGACCCAGCCCGTCCCAGCGGGGATTCCAGGTGTGCGATTTGTGGCTCCGGAGCTCCTGTATTTCCCTGTTGGCCTGTGAGAAACTGGTGAGCAGTCAGAGCCAACCCCTAAGGGCCTTCGCGTCCCTTTCGCTATGGCAACTCCACTTGGAACACTGGCACACGTCAGCAGGTGGCGCCTAGAACCTGATCACGTCACAGAGCGCCTAACCCTCCAGGCACCGCCCAGAGGCTTCCCAGCACCCCTGGGGCGCATGTGCAGTCAAGGAGGCATAAGCAGGGCCTGATGGGCTGTGAGCAACAACTGACTACCGCTAAGAGGCGTCACTCCCCCTCCCGCTAAAGCTGATCCTGTTGGAATGCAAATGCAAGTGCACCTCAGCACACTGGGCGAGGCATAGAAACCCAAATCATCCAGCCACCTCCTGGAGGCTTTGCTACACGGCGGGCCGCGCATGCGCAGTCCTGCAACGTCAGAAGCACACCAGGCTGCTACCTAGCAAGCCAGTGAAGGGCTTCAAGTGGTCTCGGTCAAGTGAGCAGTTGCTTTTTCCAGACTAATAGGATGTCAGTCGCAGGAAAAGGAGCCACAAGGTAGAAAAGGAAGGCCCCAACCCTCCTCCCTCATATACACACCTCCTGCACAGAGAAAAGAAGCAGAGGGATTTGGGGGACAGAACAGGGAGACTACAGCTTAGAGGAATGCGCACTTGTTTGTGCACGAGAGGACTGGGAGAGGCCAGGAGTACAGAGGCTGAGAGCAGAGGGCGAATTGGAGAAGATAGCAAGGGCCAGGAAGAGGGAGGGGGTTCTGAATTCCTCAGAGGAAGGGACGAGATGCGTCGGGAGCTGTGTAGCCTGTGAAGCTCAGATGGAGGAGGGAGGAAAATGGGAAGCAGAGGCAGGGGCGAAGAGGCAGAGGCCCGGTGGCACGCGTGAGTTGATAGGAGTCTGGAGGCAGGAAGGCTATGCTAGGAGTGGAAGCAGCAGCAAGGCAGGGGCAAGGAGGGCATGAAGAGACAATCTCAGGGAGTTTGTGGTGAAGCAAATATGAGTGCAGGGGACAAGCCTCAGGAACTCAGCCGCTGATGGAAGTTGGTGGCGAGGAAGGCCAGGATGCTTGCCACGGGACGGGCGCCGTGCCCCCAAGCCCATGTACCAACGAGACGGAAATAGAGCCAGGGCATTCTGGGGCACAGGCCTCTGCCCCTCGCTGCCCACAGTGCCTTGCTTCAGGGTGTAGACCAGAGGGGTAAAGAATGCCTTCTTTGGTTGGGGTACTTCCTGGGGATAATCCCGTGGTCCTGCCGCATTCACATGGTCTCCCCTCATTGCATTCCGCCAAGAGTTGTTTGCAATTCAGGTCGCTCAAGCTGCACGGTACAGGGAATGGGAAACAGGTAAGGGACAGCAGGGGAAGACACAAGTGCCAATGGGCTGGCCAACATGCAGGGCTGGGCTCCCTAGCCACGCCCACCACAACAATATCAGGCTTGATTCGATCAAGTCGGACCCAGTGCCCTGAAAACCCTTAGCACCTTCCAAGGCACGGTAAACTGGGTGTGCTCGCAAGTGCGTGAGTGTGTCCGTGTTTTGGTTGTACGAGTGCGTGTGTGTTCCTGACACCGTACATGGGTGTACTTCCTAAAACATAAGTCTGGATATGTGTAAATAGGCATCTGGATGTGGATCCAGGAGGTCCCGTCACAGTGTGTTCTGAGTGAGCATGTGGAGGGCTGCGGCGAGTGACAGAGAAAGACAGAGATGGAGAGTGGGCTTGCATGTGAGAAATTTTCTGTCCATGTGCGGTGGCAGGAGTGTGTCCGATATGAAGTTGAACAGATGCAATTCAAAGTGTGTGCACGTATACTTGCTTGCTTGAAATTCCCAGGAAACCATTCATTTGGCAAGGCTGCCTTTAGTGCTGTCTGCTTCTCCAAGGTCTCCAGACATGAGTCCGGGGATGCTAAGCAGCCACTGCTGTTGGCGATCCGCATGACAGTGATGATGACGCCTACGGAATAGCATTGCTGGGAGCCAGGGTGCCTTGGCCAACGCAGGGAAGCGTCAGAATTCCCTTTCCCTGGTGTCTGAGCATAGCACCCTGCAGGGAGCCTTAAACTTATGGCTGTGAGCCAACGGCCCCCGCATTGCCAGCTCCTGCCTATAGCCATTATGACCCACCGCTACTCGGTAGGAGGAAGGATCTGGCAGAGATGTGGGCCAGAGAGGCCAGGCAAGAGGGCAAAACAAGAGTGGAGCGGTCACCTGTGCAGTTAGGAGAACCCAATAACCCCTCACCTGCTGACCTTGAATCTCCATTCTGCTGTCATCGAACAGATGACGTGGATGGGGAGAGAGGTGGGGGATTCAGACACCGGCCACTTCCAGGACTGGCAAGGGCAGAGGAGGTGGGGGAGCTGTCCAACACGGGTTCAGCCAGGATGTGGGGATGGAGCGGGAGCGGAGGTGCACAGTGGACCCAGCCCGTCCCAGCGGGGATTCCAGGTGGTGCGATTTGTGGCTCCGGAGCTCCTGTATTTCCCTGTTGGCCTGTGAGAACTGGTGAGCAGTCAGAGCCAACCCCTAAGGGGCCTTCGCGTCCCTTTCGCTATGGCAACTCCACTTGGAACACTGGCACACGTCAGCAGGTGGCGCCTAGAAACCTGATCACGTCACAGAGCGCCCAACCCTCCAGGCACCGCCCAGAGGCTTCCCAGCACCCCTGGGGCGCATGTGCAGTCAAGGAGGCATAAGCAGGGCCTGATGGGCTGTGAGCAACAACTGACTACCGCTAAGAGGCGTCACTCCCCCTCCCGCTAAAGCTGATCCTGTTGGAATGCAAATGCAAGTGCACCTCAGCACACTGGGCGAGGCATAGAAACCCAAATCATCCAGCCACCTCCTGGAGGCTTTGCTACACGGCGGGCCGCGCATGCGCAGTCCTGCAACGTCAGAAGCACACCAGGCTGCTACCTAGCAAGCCAGTGAAGGGCTTCAAGTGGTCCTCGGTCAAGTGAGCAGTTGCTTTTTCCAGACTAATAGGATGTCAGTCGCAGGAAAAGGAGCCACAAGGTAGAAAAGGAAGGCCCCAACCCTCCTCCCTCATATACACACCTCCTGCACAGAGAAAAGAAGCAGAGGGATTTGGGGACAGAACAGGGAGACTACAGCTTAGAGGAATGCGGACTGTTGTGCACGAGAGGACTGGGAGAGGCCAGGAGTACAGAGGCTGAGAGCAGAGGGCGAATTGGAGAAGATAGCAAGGGCCCAGGAAGAGGGAGGGGGTTCTGAATTCCTCAGAGGAAGGGACGAGATGCGTCGGGAGCTGTGTAGCCTGTGAAGCTCAGATGGAGGAGGAGGAAAAATGGGAAGCAGAGGCAGGGGCGAAGAGGCAGAGGGCCCGGTGGCACGCGTGAGTTGATAGGAGTCTGGAGGCAGGAAGGCTAATGCTAGGAGTGGAAGCAGCAGCAAGGCAGGGGGCAAGGAGGGCATGAAGAGACAATCTCAGGGAGTTTGTGGTGAAGCAAATATGAGTGCAGGGGGACAAGCCTCAGGAACTCAGCCGCTGATGGAAGTTGGTGGCGAGGAAGGCCAGGATGCTTGCCACGGGACGGGCGCCGTGCCCCCCAAGCCCATGTACCAACGAGACGGAAATAGAGCCAGGGCATTCTGGGGCACAGGCCTCTGCCCCTCGCTGCCCACAGTGCCTTGCTTCAGGGTGTAGACCAGAGGGGTAAAGAATGCCTTCTTTGGTTGGGGGTACTTCCTGGGATAATCCCGTGGTCCTGCCGCATTCACATGTCTCCCCCTCATTGCATTCCGCCAAGAGTTGTTTGCAATTCAGGTCGCTCAAGCTGCACGGTACAGGGAATGGGAAACAGGTAAGGACAGCAGGGGAAGACACAAGTGCCAATGGGCTGGCCACATGCAGGGCTGGGGCTCCCTAGCCACGCCCACCACAACAATATCAGGCTTGATTCGGATCAAGTCGGACCCCAGTGCCCTGAAAACCCTTAGCACCTTCCAAGGCACGGTAAACTGGGTGTGCTCGGCAAGTGCGTGAGTGTGTCCGTGTTTGGTTGTACGAGTGCGTGTGTGTTCCTGACACCGTACATGGGTGTACTTCCTAAACATAAGTCTGGATATGTGTAAATAGGCATCTGGATGTGGATCCAGGAGGTCCCCGTCACAGTGTGTTCTGAGTGGAGCATGTGGAGGCTGCGGCGAGTGACAGAGAAAGACAGAGATGGAGAGTGGGCTTGCATGTGAGAAATTTTCTGTCCATGTGCGGTGGCAGGAGTTGTGTCCGATATGAAGTTGAACAGATGCAATTCAAAGTGTGTGCACGTATACTTGCTTGCTTGAAATTCCCAGGAAACCATTCATTTGGCAAGGCTGCCTTTAGTGGCTGTCTGCTTCTCCAAGGTCCTCCAGACATGAGTCCGGGGATGCTAAGCAGCCACTGCTGTTGGCGATCCGCATGACAGTGATGATGACGCCTACGAATAGCATTGCTGGGAGCCAGGGGTGCCTTGGCCAACGCAGGGAAGCGTCAGAATTCCCTTTCCCTGGTGTCTGAGCATAGCACCCTGCAGGAGCCTTAAACTTATGGCTGTGAGCCAACGGCCCCCCGCATTGCCAGCTCCTGCCTATAGCCATTATGACCCACCGCTACTCGGTAGGAGGAAAGGATCTGGCAGAGATGTGGGCCAGAGAGGCCAGGCAAGAGGGCAAACAAGAGTGGAGCGGTCACCTGTGCAGTTAGGAGAACCCAATAACCCCTCACCTGCTGACCTTGAATCTCCATTCTGCTGTCATCGAACAGATGGACGTGGATGGGGAGAGAGGTGGCGGATTCAGACACCGGCCACTTCCAGGACTGGCAAGGGCAGAGGAGGTGGGGGAGCTGTCCAACACGGGTTCAGCCAGGATGTGGGATGGAGCGGGGAGCGGAGGTGCACAGTGGACCCAGCCCGTCCCAGCGGGGGATTCCAGGTGTGCGATTTGTGGCTCCGGAGCTCCTGTATTTCCCTGTTGGCCTGTGAGAACTGGTGAGCAGTCAGAGCCAACCCCTAAGGGCCTTCGCGTCCCTTTCGCTAGGGCAACTCACACTTGGAAACACTGGCACACGTCAGCAGGTGGCGCCTAGAACCTGATCACGTCACAGAGCGCCTAACCCTCCAGGCACCGCCCAGAGGCTTCCCAGCACCCCTGGGGCGCATGTGCAGTCAAGGAGGGCATAAGCAGGGCCTGATGGGCTGTGAGCAACAACTGACTACCGCTTAAGAGGCGTCACTCCCCCTCCCGCTAAAGCTGATCCTGTTGGAATGCAAATGCAAGTGCACCTCAGCACACTGGGCGAGGCACATAGAAACCCCAAATCATCAGCCACCTCCTGGAGGCTTTGCTACACGGCGGGCCGCGCTATGCGCAGTCCTGCAACGTCAGAAGCACACCAGGCTGCTACCTAGCAAGCCAGTGAAGGGCTTCAAGTGGTCTCGGTCAAGTGAGCAGTTGCTTTTTCCAGACTAATAGGATGTCAGGTCGCAGGAAAAGGAGCCACAAGGTAGAAAAGGAAGGCCCCCAACCCTCCTCCCTCATATACACACCTCCTGCACAGAGAAAAGAAGCAGAGGGATTTGGGGACAGAACAGGGAGGACTACAGCTTAGAGGAATGCGGAGTGTTGTGCACGAGAGGACTGGGAGAGGCCAGGAGTACAGAGGCTGAGAGCAGAGGGCGAATTGGAGAAGATAGCAAGGGCCAGGGAAGAGGGAGGGGGTTCTGAATTCCTCAGAGGAAGGGACGAGATGCGTCGGGAGCTGTGTAGCCTGTGAAGCTCAGATGGAGGAGGAGGAAAATGGGAAGCAGAGGCAGGGGCGAAGAGGCAGAGGCCCGGTGGCACGCGTGAGTTGATAGGAGTCTGGAGGCAGGAAGGCTAATGCTAGGAGTGGAAGCAGCAGCAAGGCAGGGCAAGGAGGGCATGAAGAGACAATCTCAGGGAGTTTGTGGTGAAGCAAATATGAGTGCAGGGGACAAGCCTCAGGAACTCAGCCGCTGATGGAAGTTGGTGGCGAGGAAGGCCAGGATGCTTGCCACGGGACGGGCGCCGTGCCCCCAAGGCCCATGTACCAACGAGACGGAAATAGAGCCAGGGGCATTCTGGGGGCACAGGCCTCTGCCCCTCGCTGCCCACAGTGCCTTGCTTCAGGGTGTAGACAGAGGGGTAAAGAATGCCTTCTTTGGTTGGGGTACTTCCTGGGGATAATCCCGTGGTCCTGCCCGCATTCACATGTCTCCCCTCATTGCATTCCGCCAAGAGTTGTTTGCAATTCAGGTCGCTCAAGCTGCACGGTAACAGGGAATGGGAAACAGGTAAGGACAGCAGGGGAAGACACAAGTGCCAATGGGCTGGCCAACATGCAGGGCTGGGCTCCCTAGCCACGCCCACCACAACAATATCAGGCTTGATTCGATCAAGTCGGACCCAGTGCCCTGAAAACCCTTAGCACCTTCCAAGGCACGGTAAACTGGGTGTGCTCGCAAGTGCGTGAGTGTGTCCGTGTTTGGTTGTACGAGTGCGTGTGTGTTCCTGACACCGTACATGGGTGTACTTCCTAAACATAAGTCTGGATATGTGTAAATAGGCATCTGGATGTGGATCCAGGAGGTCCCGTCACAGTGTGTTCTGAGTGAGCATGTGGAGGCTGCGGCGAGTGACAGAGAAAGACAGAGATGGAGAGTGGGCTTGCATGTGAGAAATTTCCTGTCCATGTGCGGGTGGCAGGAGTGTGTCCGATATGAAGTTGAACAGATGCGATTCAAAGTGTGTGCACGTATACTTGCTTGCTTGAAATTCCCAGGAAACCATTCATTTGGCAAGGCTGCCTTTAGTGCTGTCTGCTTCTCCAAGGTCTCCAGACATGAGTCCGGGGATGCTAAGCAGCCACTGCTGTTGGCGATCCGCATGAGAGTGATGATGACGCCTACGAATAGCATTGCTGGGAGCCAGGGTGCCTTGGCCAACGCAGGGAAGCGTCAGAATTCCCTTTCCCTGGTGTCTGAGCATAGCACCCTGCAGGAGCCTTAAACTTATGGCTGTGAGCCAACGGCCCCCCGCATTGCCAGCTCCTGCCTATAGCCATTATGACCCACCGCTACTCGGTAGGAGGAAGGATCTGGCAGAGATGTGGGCCAGAGAGGCCAGGCAAGAGGGCAAACAAGAGTGGAGCGGTCACCTGTGCGGTTAGGAGAACCCAATAACCCCTCACCTGCTGACCTTGAATCTCCATTGTGCTGTCATCGAACAGATGACGTGGATGGGGAGAGAGGTGGCGGATTCAGTCACCGGCCACTTCCAGGGACTGGCAAGGGCAGAGGAGGTGGGGGAGCTGTCCAACACGGGTTCAGCCAGGATGTGGGATGGAGCGGGAGCGGAGGTGAAAAGTGGACCCAGCCCGTCCCAGCGGGGATTCCAGGTGTGCGATTTGTGGCTCCGGAGGTCCTGTACTTCCCTGTTGGCCTGTGAGAACTGGTGAGCAGTCAGAGCCAACCCCTAAGGGCCTTCGCGTCCCTTTCACTATGGCAACTCCACTTGGAACACTGGCACACGTCAGCAGGTGGCGCCTAGAACCTGATCACGTCACAGAGCGCCTAACCCTCCAGGCACCGCCCAGAGGCTTCCCAGCACCCCTGGGGTGCATGTGCAGTCAAGGAGGCATAAGCAGGGCCTGATGGGCTGTGAGCAACAAACTGACTACCGCTAAGAGGCGTCACTCCCCCTCCCGCTAAAGCTGATCCTGTTGGAATGCAAATGCAAATGCACCTCAGCACACTGGGGCAAGGCATAGAAACCCAAATCATCCAGCCACCCCCTGGAGGCATTGCTACACGGCGGGCCGCGCATGCCGCAGTCCTGCAACCTCAGAAGCACACCAGGCTGCTACCTAGCAAGCCAGTGAAGGGCTTCAAGTGGTCTCGGTCAAGTGAGCAGTTGCTTTTTCCAGACTAATAGGATGTCAGTCGCAGGAAAAGGAGCCACAAGGTAGAAAAGGAAGGCCCCAACCCTCCTCCCTCATATACACACCTCCTGCACAGAGAAAAGAAGCAGAGGGATTTGGGGACAGAACAGGGAGACTACAGCTTAGAGGAATTCGGACTGTTGTGCACGAGAGGACTGGGAGAGGCCAGGAGTACAGAGGCTGAGAGCAGAGGGCGAATTGGAGAAGATAACAAGGGCCAGGAAGAGGGAGGGGGTTCTGAATTCCTCAGAGGAAGGGACGAGATGCGTCGGGAGCTGTGTAGCCTGTGAAGCTCAGATGGAGGAGGAGGAAAATGGGAAGCAGAGGCAGGGACAAAGAGGCAGAGGCCCGGTGGCACGCGTGAGTTGATAGGAGTCTGGAGGCAGGAAGGCTAATGCTAGGAGTGGAAGCAGCAGCAAGGCAGAGGCAAGGAGGGCATGAAGAGAGAATCTCAGGGAGTTTGTGGTGAAGCAAATATGAGTGCAGGGGACAAGCCTCAGGAACTCAGCCGCTGATGGAAGTTGGGTGGCGAGGAAGGCCAGGATGCTTGCCACGGGACGGGCGCCGTGCCCCCAAGCCCATGACCCAACGAGACGGAAATAGAGCCAGGGCATTCTGGGGCACAGGCCTCTGCCCCTCGCTGCCCACAGTGCCTTGCTTCAGGGTGTAGACCAGAGGGGTAAAGAATGCCTTCTTTGGTTGGGGTACTTCCTGGGGATAATCCCGTGGTCCTGCCGCATTCACATGTCTCCCCTCATTGCATTCCGCCAAGAGTTGTTTGCAATTCAGGTCGCTCAAGCTGCATGGTAACAGGGAATGGGAAACAGGTAAGGACAGCAGGGGAAGACACAAGTGCCAATGGGCTGGCCAACATGCAGGGCTGGGCTCCCTAGCCACGCCCACCACAACAGTATCAGGCTTGATTCGATCAAGTCGCACCCAGTGCCCTGAAAACCCTTAGCACCTTCCAAGGCACGGTAAACTGGGTGTGCTCGCAAGTGCGTGAGTGTGTCCGTGTTTGGTTGTACGAGTGCGTGTCTGTTCCTGACACCGTACATGGGTGTACTTCCTAAACATAAGTCTGGATATGTGTAAATAGGCATCTGGATGTGGATCCAGGAGGTCCCGTCACAGTGTGTTCTGAGTGAGCATGTGGAGGCTGCGGCGAGTGACAGAGAAAGACAGAGATGGAGAGTGGGCTTGCATGTGAGAAATTTCCTGTCCATGTGCGGTGGCAGGAGTGTGTCCGATATGAAGTTGAACAGATGCAATTCAAAGTGTGTGCACGTATACTTGCTTGCTTGAAATTCCCAGGAAACCATTCATTTGGCAAGGCTGCCTTTAGTGCTGTCTGCTTCTCCAAGGTCTCCAGACATGAGTCCGGGGATGCTAAGCAGCCACTGCTGTTGGCGATCCGCATGAGAGTGATGATGACGCCTACGAATAGCATTGCTGGGAGCCAGGGTGCCTTGGCCAACGTAGGGAAGCGTCAGAATTCCCTTTCCCTGGTGTCTGAGCATAGCACCCTGCAGGAGCCTTAAACTTATGGCTGTGAGCCAACGGCCCCCCGCATTGCCAGCTCCTGCCTATAGCCATTATGACCCACCGCTACTCGGTAGGAGGAAGGATCTGGCAGAGATGTGGGCCAGAGAGGCCAGGCAAGAGGGCAAACAAGAGTGGAGCGGTCACCTGTGCGGTTAGGAGAACCCAATAACCCCTCACCTGCTGACCTTGAATCTCCATTGTGCTGTCATCGAACAGATGACGTGGATGGGGAGAGAGGGTGGCGGATTCAGTCACCGGCCACTTCCAGGACTGGCAAGGGGCAGAGGAGGTGGGGGAGCTGTCCAACACGGGTTCAGCCAGGATGTGGGATGGAGCGGGAGCGGAGGTGAAAAGTGGACCCAGCCCGTCCCAGCGGGGATTCCAGGTGTGCGATTGGTGGCTCCGGAGGTCCTGTACTTCCCTGTTGGCCTGTGAGAACTGGTGAGCAGTCAGAGCCAACCCCTAAGGGCCTTCGCGTCCCTTTCGCGATGGCAACTCCACTTGGAACACTGGCACACGTCAGCAGGTGGCGCCTAGAACCTGATCACGTCACAGAGCGCCTAACCCTCCAGGCGCCGCCCAGAGGCTTCCCAGCACCCCTGGGGCGCATGTGCAGTCAAGGAGGCATAAGCAGGGCCTGATGGGCTGTGAGCAACAACTGACTACCGCTAAGAGGCGTCACTCCCCCTCCCGCTAAAGCTGATCCTGTTGGAATGCAAATGCAAATGCACCTCAGCACACTGGGCAAGGCATAGAAACCCAAATCATCCAGCCACCTCCTGGAGGCTTTGCTACACGGCGGGCCGCGCATGCGCAGTCCTGCAACCTCAGAAGCACACCAGGCTGCTACCTAGCAAGCCAGTGAAGGGCTTCAAGTGGTCTCGGTCAAGTGAGCAGTTGCTTTCTCCAGACTAATAGGATGTCAGTCGCAGGAAAAGGAGCCACAAGGTAGAAAAGGAAGGCCCCAACCCTCCTCCCTCATATACACACCTCCTGCACAGAGAAAAGAAGCAGAGGATTTGGGGACAGAACAGGGAGACTACAGCTTAGAGGAATGCGGACTGTTGTGCACGAGAGGACTGGCAGAGGCCAGGAGTACAGAGGCTGAGAGCAGAGGGCGAATTGGAGAAGACAACAAGGGCCAGGAAGAGGGAGGGGGTTCTGAATTCCTCAGAGGAAGGGACGAGATGCGTCGGGAGCTGTGTAGCCTGTGAAGCTCAGATGGAGGAGGAGGAAAATGGGAAGCAGAGGCAGGGGCAAAGAGGCAGAGGGCCCGGTGGCACGCGTGAGTTGATAGGAGTCTGGAGGCAGGAAGGCTAATGCTAGGAGTGGAAGCAGCAGCAAGGCAGGGGCAAGGAGGGCATGAAGAGAGAATCTCAGGGAGTTTGTGGTGAAGCAAATATGAGTGCAGGGGACAAGCCTCAGGAACTCAGCCGCTGATGGAAGTTGGTGGCGAGGAAGGCCAGGATGCTTGCCACGGGACGGGCGCCGTGCCCCCAAGCCCATGACCCAACGAGACGGAAATAGAGCCAGGGCATTCTGGGGCACAGGCCTCTGCCCCCTCGCTGCCCACAGTGCCTTGCTTCAGGGTGTAGACCAGAGGGGTAAAGAATGCCTTCTTTGGTTGGGGTACTTCCTGGGGGATAATCCCGTGGTCCTGCCGCATTCACATGTCTCCCCTCATTGCATTCCGCCAAGAGTTGTTTGCAATTCAGGTCGCTCAAGCTGCATGGTACAGGGAATGGGAAACAGGTAAGGACAGCAGGGGAAGACACAAGTGCCAATGGGCTGGCCAACATGCAGGGCTGGGCTCCCTAGCCACGCCCACCACAACAGTATCAGGCTTGATTCGATCAAGTCGCACCCAGTGCCCTGAAAACCCTTAGCACCTTCCAAGGCACGGTAAACTGGTGTGTGCTCGCAAGTGCGTGAGTGTGTCCGTGTTTGGTTGTACGAGTGCGTGTCTGTTCCTGACACCGTACATGGGGTGTACTTCCTAAACATAAGTCTGGATATGTGTAAATAGGCATCTGGATGTGGATCCAGGAGGTCCCGTCACAGTGTGTTCTGAGTGAGCATGTGGAGGCTGCGGCGAGTGACAGAGAAAGACAGAGATGGAGAGTGGGCTTGCATGTGAGAAATTTCCTGTCCATGTGCGGTGGCAGGAGTGTGTCCGATATGAAGTTGAACAGATGCGATTCAAAGTGTGTGCACGTATACTTGCTTGCTTGAAATTCCCAGGAAACCATTCATTTGGCAAGGCTGCCTTTAGTGCTGTCTGCTTCTCCAAGGTCTCCAGACATGAGTCCGGGGATGCTAAGCAGCCACTGCTGTTGGCGATCCGCATGAGAGTGATGATGACGCCTACGAATAGCATTGCTGGGAGCCAGGGTGCCTTGGCCAACGCAGGGAAGCGTCAGAATTCCCTTTCCCTGGTGTCTGAGCATAGCACCCTGCAGGAGCCTTAAACTTATGGCTGTGAGCCAACGGCCCCCCGCATTGCCAGCTCCTGCCTATAGCCATTATGACCCACCGCTACTCGGTAGGAGGAAGGATCTGGCAGAGATGTGGGCCAGAGAGGCCAGGCAAGAGGGCAAACAAGAGTGGAGCGGTCACCTGTGCGGTTAGGAGAACCCAATAACCCCTCACCTGCTGACCTTGAATCTCCATTGTGCTGTCATCGAACAGATGACGTGGATGGGGAGAGAGGTGGCGGATTCAGTCACCGGCCACTTCCAGGACTGGCAAGGGCAGAGGAGGTGGGGGAGCTGTCCAACACGGGTTCAGCCAGGATGTGGGATGGAGCGGGAGCGGAGGTGAAAAGTGGACCCAGCCCGTCCCAGCGGGGATTCCAGGTGTGCGATTTGTGGCTCCGGAGGTCCCTGTACTTCCCTGTTGGCCTGTGAGAACTGGTGAGCAGTCAGAGCCAACCCCTAAGGGCCTTCGCGTCCCTTTCACTATGGCAACTCCACTTGGAACACTGGCACACGTCAGCAGGTGGCGCCTAGAACCTGATCACGTCACAGAGCGCCTAACCCTCCAGGCACCGCCCAGAGGCTTCCCAGCACCCCTGGGGCGCATGTGCAGTCAAGGAGGCATAAGCAGGGCCTGATGGGCTGTGAGCAACAACTGACTACCGCTAAGAGGCGTCACTCCCCCTCCCGCTAAAGCTGATCCTGTTGGAATGCAAATGCAAATGCACCTCAGCACACTGGGCAAGGCATAGAAACCCAAATCATCCAGCCACCTCCTGGAGGCTTTGCTACACGGCGGGGCCGCGCATGCGCAGTCCTGCAACCTCAGAAGCACACCAGGCTGCTACCTAGCAAGCCAGTGAAGGGCTTCAAGTGGTCTCGGTCAAGTGAGCAGTTGCTTTCTCCAGACTAATAGGATGTCAGTCGCAGGAAAAGGAGCCACAAGGTAGAAAAGGAAGGCCCCAAACCCTCCTCCCTCATATACACACCTCCTGCACAGAGAAAAGAAGCAGAGGGATTTGGGGACAGAACAGGGAGACTACAGCTTAGAGGAATGCGGACTGTTGTGCACGAGAGGACTGGCAGAGGCCAGGAGTACAGAGGCTGAGAGCAGAGGGCGAATTGGAGAAGACAACAAGGGCCAGGAAGAGGGAGGGGGTTCTGAATTCCTCAGAGGAAGGGACGAGATGCGTCGGGAGCTGTGTAGCCTGTGAAGCTCAGATGGAGGAGGAGGAAAATGGGAAGCAGAGGCAGGGGCAAAGAGGCAGAGGCCCGGTGGCACGCGTGAGTTGATAGGAGTCTGGAGGCAGGAAGGCTAATGCTAGGAGTGGAAGCAGCAGCAAGGCAGGGGCAAGGAGGGCATGAAAGAGAGAATCTCAGGGAGTTTGTGGTGAAGCAAATATGAGTGCAGGGGACAAGCCTCAGGAACTCAGCCGCTGATGGAAAGTTGGTGGCGAGGAAGGCCAGGATGCTTGCCACGGGACGGGCGCCGTGCCCCCAAGCCCATGACCCAACGAGACGGAAATAGAGCCAGGGCATTTCTGGGGCACAGGCCTCTGCCCCTCGCTGCCCACAGTGCCTTGCTTCAGGGTGTAGACCAGAGGGGTAAAGAATGCCTTCTTTGGTTGGGGTACTTCCTGGGGATAATCCCGTGGTCCTGCCGCATTCACATGTCTCCCCTCATTGCATTCCGCCAAGAGTTGTTTGCAATTCAGGTCGCTCAAGCTGCATGGTACAGGGAATGGGAAACAGGTAAGGACAGCAGGGAAGACACAAGTGCCAATGGGCTGGCCAACATGCAGGGCTGGGCTCCCTAGCCACGCCCACCACAACAGTATCAGGCTTGATTCGATCAAGTCGCACCCAGTGCCCTGAAAACCCTTAGCACCTTCCAAGGCACGGTAAACTGGGTGTGCTCGCAAGTGCGTGAGTGTGTCCGTGTTTGGTTGTACGAGTGCGTGTGTGTTCCTGACACCGTACATGGGTGTACTTCCTAAACATAAGTCTGGATATGTGTAAATAGGCATCTGGATGTGGATCCAGGAGGTCCCGTCACAGTGTGTTCTGAGTGAGCATGTGGAGGCTGCGGCGAGTGACAGAGAAAGACAGAGATGGAGAGTGGGCTTGCATGTGAGAAATTTCCTGTCCATGTGCGGGTGGCAGGAGTGTGTCCGATATGAAGTTGAACAGATGCGATTCAAAGTGTGTGCACGTATACTTGCTTGCTTGAAATTCCCAGGAAACCATTCATTTGGCAAGGCTGCCTTTAGTGCTGTCTGCTTCTCCAAGGTCTCCAGACATGAGTCCGGGGATGCTAAGCAGCCACTGCTGTTGGCGATCCGCATGAGAGTGATGATGACGCCTACGAATAGCATTGCTGGGAGCCAGGGTGCCTTGGCCAACGCAGGGAAGCGTCAGAATTCCCTTTCCCTGGTGTCTGAGCATAGCACCCTGCAGGAGCCTAAAACTTATGGCTGTGAGCCAACGGCCCCCGCATTTGCCAGCTCCTGCCTATAGCCATTATGACCCACCGCTACTCGGTAGGAGGAAGGATCTGGCAGAGATGTGGGCCAGAGAGGCCAGGCAAGAGGGCAAACAAGAGTGGAGCGGTCACCTGTGCAGTTAGGAGAACCCAATAAGCCCTCACCTGCTGACCTTGAATCTCCATTGTGCTGTCATCGAACAGATGACGTGGGTGGGGAGAGAGGTGGCGGATTCAGACACCGGCCACTTCCAGGACTGGCAAGGGCAGAGGAGGTGGGGGAGCTGTCCAACACGGGTTCAGCCAGGATGTGGGATGGAGCGGGAGCGGAGGTGAAAAGTGGACCCAGCCCGTCCCAGCGGGGATTCCAGGTGTGCGATTTGTGGCTCCGGAGGTCCTGTACTTCCCTGTTGGCCTGTGAGAACTGGTGAGCAGTCAGAGCCAACCCCTAAGGGCCTTCGCGTCCCTTTCACTATGGCAAACTCCACTTGGAACACTGGCACACGTCAGCAGGTGGCGCCTAGAACCTGATCACGTCACAGAGCGCCTAACCCTCCAGGCACCGCCCAGAGGCTTCCCAGCACCCCTGGGGCGCATGTGCAGTCAAGGAGGCATAAGCAGGGCCTGATGGGCTGTGAGCAACAACTGACTACCGCTAAGAGGCGTCACTCCCCCTCCCGCTAAAGCTGATCCTGTTGGAATGCAAAATGCAAATGCACCTCAGCACACTGGGCAAGGCATAGAAACCCAAATCATCCAGCCACCTCCTGGAGGCTTTGCTACACGGCGGGCCGCGCATGCGCAGTCCTGCAACCTCAGAAGCACACCAGGCTGCTACCTAGCAAGCCAGTGAAGGGCTTCAAGTGGTCTCGGTCAAGTGAGCAGTTGCTTTCTCCAGACTAATAGGATGTCAGTCGCAGGAAAAGGAGCCACAAGGTAGAAAAGGAAGGCCCCAACCCTCCTCCCTCATATACACAACCTCCTGCACAGAGAAAAGAAGCAGAGGGATTTGGGGACAGAACAGGGAGACTACAGCTTAGAGGAATGCGGACTGTTGTGCACGAGAGGACTGGCAGAGGCCAGGAGTACAGAGGCTGAGAGCAGAGGGCGAATTGGAGAAGACAACAAGGGCCAGGAAGAGGGAGGGGGTTCTGAATTCCTCAGAGGAAGGGGACGAGATGCGTCGGGAGCTGTGTAGCCTGTGAAGCTCAGATGGAGGAGGAGGAAAATGGGAAGCAGAGGCAGGGGCAAAGAGGCAGAGGCCCGGTGGCACGCGTGAGTTGATAGGAGTCCTGGAGGCAGGAAGGCTAATGCTAGGAGTGGAAGCAGCAGCAAGGCAGGGGCAAGGAGGGCATGAAGAGAGAATCTCAGGGGAGTTTGTGGTGAAGCAAATATGAGTGCAGGGGACAAGCCTCAGGAACTCAGCCGCTGATGGAAGTTGGTGGCGAGGAAGGCCAGGATGCTTGCCACGGGACGGGCGCCGTGCCCCCAAGCCCATGACCCAACGAGACGGAAATAGAGCCAGGGCATTCTGGGGCACAGGCCTCTGCCCCTCGCTGCCCACAGTGCCTTGCTTCAGGGTGTAGACCAGAGGGGTAAAGAATGCCTTCTTTGGTTGGGGTACTTCCTGGGGATAATCCGTGGTCCTGCCGCATTCACATGTCTCCCCTCATTGCATTCCGCCAAGAGTTGTTTGCAATTCAGGTCGCTCAAGCTGCATGGTACAGGGAATGGGGAAACAGGTAAGGACAGCAGGGGAAGACACAAGTGCCAATGGGCTGGCCAACATGCAGGGCTGGGCTCCCTAGCCACGCCCACCACAACAGTATCAGGCCTTGATTCGATCAAGTCGCACCCAGTGCCCTGAAAACCCTTAGCACCTTCCAAGGCACGGTAAACTGGGTGTGCTCGCAAGTGCGTGAGTGTGTCCGTGTTTGGTTGTACGAGTGCGTGTGTGTTCCTGACACCGTACATGGGTGTACTTCCTAAACATAAGTCTGGATATGTGTAAATAGGCATCTGGATGTGGATCCAGGAGGGTCCCGTCACAGTGTGTTCTGAGTGAGCATGTGGAGGCTGCGGCGAGTGACAGAGAAAGACAGAGATGGAGAGTGGGCTTGCATGTGAGAAATTTCCTGTCCATGTGCGGTGGCAGGAGTGTGTCCGATATGAAGTTGAACAGATGCGATTCAAAGTGTGTGCACGTATACTTGCTTGCTTGAAATTCCCAGGGAAAACCATTCATTTGGCAAGGCTGCCTTTAGTGCTGTCTGCTTCTCCAAGGTCTCCAGACATGAGTCCGGGGATGCTAAGCAGCCACTGCTGTTGGCGATCCGCATGAGAGTGATGATGACGGCCTACGAATAGCATTGCTGGGGAGCCAGGGTGCCTTGGCCAACGCAGGGAAGCGTCAGAATTCCCTTTCCCTGGTGTCTGAGCATAGCACCCTGCAGGAGCCTAAAACTTATGGCTGTGAGCCAACGGCCCCCGCATTGCCAGCTCCTGCCTATAGCCATTATGACCCACCGCTACTCGGTAGGAGGAAGGATCTGCAGAGATGTGGGCCAGAGAGGCCAGGCAAGAGGGCAAACAAGAGTGGAGCGGTCACCTGTGCAGTTAGGAGAACCCAATAAGCCCTCACCTGCTGACCTTGAATCTCCATTGTGCTGTCATCGAACAGATGACGTGGGTGGGGAGAGAGGTGGCGGATTCAGACACCGGGCCACTTCCAGGACTGGCAAGGGCAGAGGAGGTGGGGGAGCTGTCCAACACGGGTTCAGCCAGGATGTGGGATGGAGCGGGAGCGGAGGTGAAAAGTGGACCCAGCCCGTCCCAGCGGGGATTCCAGGTGTGCGATTTGTGGCTCCGGAGGTCCTGTACTTCCCTGTTGGCCTGTGAGAACTGGTGAGCAGTCAGAGCCAACCCCTAAGGGCCTTCGCGTCCCTTTCACTATGGCAACTCCACTTGGAACACTGGCACACGTCAGCAGGTGGCGCCTAGAACCTGATCACGTCACAGAGCGCCTAACCCCTCCAGGCACCGCCCAGAGGCTTCCCAGCACCCCTGGGGCGCATGTGCAGTCAAGGAGGCATAAGCAGGGCCTGATGGGCTGTGAGCAACAACTGACTACCGCTAAGAGGCGTCACTCCCCCTCCCGCTAAAGCTGATCCTGTTGGAATGCAAATGCAAATGCACCTCAGCACACTGGGCAAGGCATAGAAACCCAAATCATCCAGCCACCTCCTGGAGGCTTTGCTACACGGCGGGCCGCGCATGCGCAGTCCTGCAACCTCAGAAGCACACCAGGCTGCTACCTAGCAAGCCAGTGAAGGGCTTCAAGTGGTCCTCGGTCAAGTGAGCAGTTGCTTTTTCCAGACTAATAGGATGTCAGTCGCAGGAAAAGGAGCCACAAGGTAGAAAAGGAAGGCCCCAACCCTCCTCCCTCATATACACACCTCCTGCACAGAGAAAAGAAGCAGAGGGATTTGGGGGACAGAACAGGGAGATTTACAGCTTAGAGGAATGCGGACTGTTGTGCACGAGAGGACTGGGAGAGGCCAGGAGTACAGAGGCTGAGAGCAGAGGGCGAATTGGAGAAGATAACAAGGGCCAGGAAGAGGGAGGGGGTTCTGAATTCCTCAGAGGAAGGGACGAGATGCGTCGGGAGCTGTGTAGCCTGTGAAGCTCAGATGGAGGAGGAGGAAAATGGGAAGCAGAGGCAGGGGCAAAGAGGCAGAGGCCCGGTGGCACGCGTGAGTTGATAGGAGTCTGGAGGCAGGAAGGCTAATGCTAGGAGTGGAAGCAGCAGCAAGGCAGGGGCAAGGAGGGCATGAAGAGAGAATCTCAGGGAGTTTGTGGTGAAGCAAATATGAGTGCAGGGGACAAGCCTCAGGAACTCAGCCGCTGATGGAAGTTGGTGGCGAGGAAGGCCAGGATGCTTGCCACGGGGACGGGCGCCGTGCCCCAAGCCCATGTACCAACGAGACGGAAATAGAGCCAGGGCATTCTGGGGCACAGGCCTCTGCCCCTCGCTGCCCACAGTGCCTTGCTTCAGGGTGTAGACCAGAGGGGTAAAGAATGCCTTCTTTGGTTGGCGTACTTCCTGGGGATAATCCCGTGGTCCTGCCGCATTCACATGTCTTCCCTCATTGCATTCCGCCAAGAGTTGTTTGCAATTCAGGTCGCTCAAGCTGCATGGTACAGGGAATGGGAAACAGGTAAGGACAGCAGGGGAAGACACAAGTGCCAATGGGCTGGCCAACATGCAGGGCTGGGCTCCCAACCACGCCCACCACAACAATATCAGGCTTGATTCGATCAAGTCGGACCCTGTGCCATGAAAACCCTTAGCACCTTCCAAGGCACGGTAACTGGGTGTGCTCGCAAGTGCGTGAGTGTGTCCGTGTTTGGTTGTACGAGTGCGTGTGTGTTTCCTGACACCGTACATGGGTGTACTTCCTAAACATAAGTCTGGATATGTGTAAATAGGCATCTGGATGTGGTTCCAGGAGGTCCCGTCACAGTGTGTTCTGAGTGAGCATGTGGAGGCTGCGGCAAGTGACAGAGAAAGACAGAGATGGAGAGTGGGCTTGCATGTGAGAAATTTTCTGTCCAAGTGCGGTGGTAGGAGTGTGTCCGATATGAAGTTGAACAGATGCGATTCAAAGTGTGTGCACGTATACTTGCTTGCTTGAAATTCCCAGGAAACCACTCATTTGGCAAGGCTGCCTTTAGTGCTGTCTGCTTCTCCAAGGTCCTCCAGACATGAGTCCGGGGATGCTAAGCAGCCACTGCTGTTGGCGATCCGCATGACAGTGATGATGACGCCTACGAATAGCATTGCTGGGAGCCAGGGTGCCTTGGCCAACGCAGGGAAGCGTCAGAATTCCCTTTCCCTGGTGTCTGAGCATAGCACCCTGCAGGAGCCTAAAACTTATGGCTGTGAGCCAACGGCCCCCGCATTGCCAGCTCCTGCCTATAGCCATTATGACCCACCGCTACTCGGTAGGAGGAAGGATCTGGCAGAGATGTGGGCCAGAGAGGCCAGGCAAGAGGGCAAACAAGAGTGGAGCGGTCACCTGTGCAGTTAGGAGAACCCAATAAGCCCTCACCTGCTGACCTTGAATCTCCATTGTGCTGTCATCGAACAGATGACGTGGGTGGGGAGAGAGGTGGCGGATTCAGACACCGGCCACTTCCAGGACTGGCAAGGGCAGAGGAGGTGGGGGAGCTGTCCAACACGGGTTCAGCCAGGATGTGGGATGGAGCGGGAGCGGAGGTGAAAAGTGGACCCAGCCCGTCCCAGCGGGGATTCCAGGTGTGCGATTTGTGGCTCCGGAGGTCCTGTACTTCCCTGTTGGCCTGTGAGAACTGGTGAGCAGTCAGAGCCAACCCCTAAGGGCCTTCGCGTCCCTTTCACTATGGCAACTCCACTTGGAACACTGGCACACGTCAGCAGGTGGCGCCTAGAACCTGATCACGTCACAGAGCGCCTAACCCTCCAGGCACCGCCCAGAGGCTTCCCAGCACCCCTGGGGCGCATGTGCAGTCAAGGAGGCATAAGCAGGGCCTGATGGGCTGTGAGCAACAACTGACTACCGCTAAGAGGCGTCACTCCCCCTCCCGCTAAAGCTGATCCTGTTGGAATGCAAATGCAAATGCACCTCAGCACACTGGGCAAGGCATAGAAACCCAAATCATCCAGCCACCTCCTGGAGGCTTTGCTACACGGCGGGGCCGCGCATGCGCAGTCCTGCAACCTCAGAAGCACACCAGGCTGCTACCTAGCAAGCCAGTGAAGGGCTTTCAAGTGGTCTCGGTCAAGTGAGCAGTTGCTTTTTCCAGACTAATAGGATGTCAGTCGCAGGAAAAGGAGCCACAAGGTAGAAAAGGAAGGCCCCAACCCTCCTCCCTCATATACACACCTCCTGCACAGAGAAAAGAAGCAGAGGGATTTGGGGACAGAACAGGGAGATTACAGCTTAGAGGAATGCGGACTGTTGTGCACGAGAGGACTGGGAGAGGCCAGGAGTACAGAGGCTGAGAGCAGAGGGCGAATTGGAGAAGATAACAAGGGCCAGGAAGAGGGAGGGGGTTCTGAATTCCTCAGAGGAAGGGACGAGATGCGTCGGGAGCTGTGTAGCCTGTGAAGCTCAGATGGGAGGAGGAGGAAAATGGGAAGCAGAGGCAGGGGCAAAGAGGCAGAGGCCCGTGGCACGCGTGAGTTGATAGGAGTCTGGAGGCAGGAAGGCTAATGCTAGGAGTGGAAGCAGCAGCAAGGCAGGGGCAAGGAGGGCATGAAGAGAGAATCTCAGGGAGTTTGTGGTGAAGCAAATATGAGTGCAGGGGACAAGCCTCAGGAACTCAGCCGCTGATGGAAGTTGGTGGCGAGGAAGGCCAGGATGCTTGCCACGGGACGGGCGCCGTGCCCCCAAGCCCATGTACCAACGAGACGGAAATAGAGCCAGGGCATTCTGGGGCACAGGCCTCTGCCCCTCGCTGCCCACAGTGCCTTGCTTCAGGGTGTAGACCAGAGGGGTAAAGAATGCCTTCTTTGGTTGGCGTACTTCCTGGGGATAATCCCGTGGTCCTGCCGCATTCACATGTCCTTCCCTCATTGCATTCCGCCAAGAGTTGTTTGCAATTCAGGTCGCTCAAGCTGCATGGTACAGGGAATGGGAAACAGGTAAGGACAGCAGGGGAAGACACAAGTGCCAATGGGCTGGCCAACATGCAGGGCTGGGCTCCCAACCACGCCCACCACAACAATATCAGGCTTGATTCGATCAAGTCGGACCCTGTGCCATGAAAACCCTTAGCACCTTCCAAGGCACGGTAAACTGGGTGTGCTCGCAAGTGCGTGAGTGTGTCCGTGTTTGGTTGTACGAGTGCGTGTGTGTTCCTGACACCGTACATGGGTGTACTTCCTAAACATAAGTCTGGATATGTGTAAATAGGCATCTGGATGTGGTTCCAGGAGGTCCCGTCACAGTGTGTTCTGAGTGAGCATGTGGAGGCTGCGGCAAGTGGACAGAGAAAGACAGAGATGGAGAGTGGGCTTGCATGTGAGAAATTTTCTGTCCAAGTGCGGTGGTAGGAGTGTGTCCGATATGAAGTTGAACAGATGCGATTCAAAGTGTGTGCACGTATACTTGCTTGCTTGAAATTCCCAGGAAACCACTCATTTGGCAAGGCTGCCTTTAGTGCTGTCTGCTTCTCCAAGGTCTCCAGACATGAGTCCGGGGATGCTAAGCAGCCACTGCTGTTGGCGATCCGCATGACAGTGATGATGACGCCTACGAATAGCATTGCTGGGAGCCAGGGTGCCTTGGCCAACGCAGGGAAGCGTCAGAATTCCCTTTCCCTGGTGTCTGAGCATAGCACCCTGCAGGAGCCTAAAACTTATGGCTGTGAGCCAACGGCCCCCGCATTGCCAGCTCCTGCCTATAGCCATTATGACCCACCGCTACTCGGTAGGAGGAAGGATCTGGCAGAGATGTGGGCCAGAGAGGC
>NW_025959488.1:0-35852 GCF_023159225.1 Perognathus longimembris pacificus | reverse complement strand
GCAGAGGGCGAATTGGAGAAGACAACAAGGGCCAGGAAGAGGGAGGGGGTTCTGAATTCCTCAGAGGAAGGACGAGATGCGTCGGGAGCTGTGTAGCCTGTGAAGCTCAGATGGAGGAGGAGGAAAATGGGAAGCAGAGGCAGGGGCAAAGAGGCAGAGGCCCGGTGGCACGCGTGAGTTGATAGGAGTCTGGAGGCAGGGAGGCTAATGCTAGGAGTGGAAGCAGCCGCAAGGCAGGGGCAAGGAGGGCATGAAGAGAGAATCTCAGGAGTTTGTGGTGAAGCAAATATGAGTGCAGGGGACAAGCCTCAGGAACTCAGCCGCTGATGGAAGTTGGTGGCGAGGAAGGCCAGGATGCTTGCCACGGGACGGGCGCCGTGCCCCCAAGCCATGACCCAACGAGACGGAAATAGAGCCAGGGCATTCTGGGGCACAGGCCTCTGCCCCTCGCTGCCCACAGTGCCTTGCTTCAGGGTGTAGACCAGAGGGGTAAAGAATGCCTTCTTTGGTTGGGGTACTTCCTGGGGATAATCCCGTGGTCCTGCCGCATTCACATGTCTCCCCTCATTGCATTCCGCCAAGAGTTGTTTGCAATTCAGGTCGCTCAAGCTGCATGGTACAGGGAATGGGAAACAGGTAAGGACAGCAGGGGAAGACACAAGTGCCAATGGGCTGGCCAACATGCAGGGCTGGGCTCCCTAGCCACGCCCACCACAACAGTATCAGGCTTGATTCGATCAAGTCGCACCCAGTGCCCTGAAAACCCTTAGCACCTTCCAAGGCACGGTAAACTGGGTGTGCTCGCAAGTGCGTGAGTGTGTCCGTGTTTGGTTGTACGAGTGCGTGTGTGTTCCTGACGCCGTACATGGGTGTACTTCCTAAACATAAGTCTGGATATGTGTAAATCGGCATCTGGATGTGGATCCAGGAGGTCCCGTCACAGTGTGTTCTGAGTGAGCATGTGGAGGCTGCGGCGAGTGACAGAGAAAGACAGAGATGGAGAGTGGGCTTGCATGTGAGAAATTTCCTGTCCATGTGCGGTGGCAGGAGTGTGTCCGATATGAAGTTGAACAGATGCGATTCAAAGTGTGTGCACGAATACTTGCTTGCTCTGAAATTCCCAGGAAACCATTCATTTGGCAAGGCTGCCTTTAGTGCTGTCTGCTTCTCCAAGGTCTCCAGACATGAGTCCGGGGATGCTAAGCAGCCACTGCTGTTGGCGATCCGCATGAGAGTGATGATGACGCCTACGAATAGCATTGCTGGGAGCCAGGGTGCCTTGGCCAACGCAGGGAAGCGTCAGAATTCCCTTTCCCTGGTGTCTGAGCATAGCACCCTGCAGGAGCCTTAAACTTATGGCTGTGAGCCAACGGCCCCCGCATGGCCAGCTCCTGCCCTATAGCCATTATGACCCACCGCTACTCGGTAGGAGGAGGATCTGGCAGAGATGTGGGCCAGAGAGGCCAGGCAAGAGGGCAAACAAGAGTGGAGCGGTCACCTGTGCGGTTAGGAGAACCCAATAACCCCTCACCTGCTGACCTTGAATCTCCATTGTGCTGTCATCGAACAGATGACGTGGATGGGGAGAGAGGTGGCGGATTCAGACACCGGCCACTTCCAGGACTGGCAAGGGCAGAGGAGGTGGGGGAGCTGTCCCAACACGGGTTCAGCCAGGATGTGGGATGGAGCGGGAGCGGAGGTGAAAAGTGGACCCAGCCCGTCCCAGCGGGGATTCCAGGTGTGCGATTGGTGGCTCCGGAGGTCCTGTACTTCCCTGTTGGCCTGTGAGAACTGGTGAGCAGTCAGAGCCAACCCCTAAGGGCCTTCGCGTCCCTTTCGCGATGGCAACTCCACTTGGAACACTGGCACACGTCAGCAGGTGGCGCCTAGAACCTGATCACGTCACAGAGCGCCTAACCCTCCAGGCACCGCCCAGAGGCTTCCCCGCACCCCTGGGGCGCATGTGCAGTCAAGGAGGCATAAGCAGGGGCCTGATGGCTGTGAGCAACAACTGACTACCGCTAAGAGGCGTCACTCCCCCTCCCGCTAAAGCTGATCCTGTTGGAATGCAAATGCAAATGCACCTCAGCACACTGGGCAAGGCATAGAAACCCAAATCATCCAGCCACCTCCTGGAGGCTTTGCTACACGGCGGGCCGCGCATGCGCAGTCCTGCAACCTCAGAAGCACACCAGGCTGCTACCTAGCAAGCCAGTGAAGGGCTTCAAGTGGTCTCGGTCAAGTGAGCAGTTGCTTTTTCCAGACTAATAGGATGTCAGTCGCAGGAAAAGGAGCCACAAGGTAGAAAAGGAAGGCCCCAACCCTCCTCCCTCATATACACACCTCCTGCACAGAGAAAAGAAGCAGAGGGATTTGGGGACAGAACAGGGAGACTACAGCTTAGAGGAATGCGGACTGTTGTGCACGAGAGGACTGGCAGAGGCCAGGAGTACAGAGGCTGAGAGCAGAGGGCGAATTGGAGAAGACAACAAGGGCCAGGAAGAGGGAGGGGGTTCTGAATTCCTCAGAGGAAGGGACGAGATGCGTCGGGAGCTGTGTAGCCTGTGAAGCTCAGATGGAGGAGGAGGAAAATGGGAAGCAGAGGCAGGGGCAAAGAGGCAGAGGCCCGGTGGCACGCGTGAGTTGATAGGAGTCTGGAGGCAGGGAGGCTAATGCTAGGAGTGGAAGCAGCCGCAAGGCAGGGGCAAGGAGGGCATGAAGAGAGAATCTCAGGGAGTTTGTGGTGAAGCAAATATGAGTGCAGGGGACAAGCCTCAGGAACTCAGCCGCTGATGGAAGTTGGTGGCGAGGAAGGCCAGGATGCTTGCCACGGGACGGGCGCCGTGCCCCCAAGCCCATGACCCAACGAGACGGAAATAGAGCCAGGGCATTCTGGGGCACAGGCCTCTGCCCCTCGCTGCCCACAGTGCCTTGCTTCAGGGTGTAGACCAGAGGGGTAAAGAATGCCTTCTTTGGTTGGGGTACTTCCTGGGGATAATCCCGTGGTCCTGCCGCATTCACATGTCTCCCCTCATTGCATTCCGCCAAGAGTTGTTTGCAATTCAGGTCGCTCAAGCTGCATGGTACAGGGAATGGGAAACAGGTAAGGACAGCAGGGGAAGACACAAGTGCCAATGGGCTGGCCAACATGCAGGGCTGGGCTCCCTAGCCACGCCCACCACAACAGTATCAGGCTTGATTCGATCAAGTCGCACCCAGTGCCCTGAAAACCCTTAGCACCTTCCAAGGCACGGTAAACTGGGTGTGCTCGCAAGTGCGTGAGTGTGTCCGTGTTTGGTTGTACGAGTGCGTGTGTGTTCCTGACGCCGTACATGGGTGTACTTCCTAAACATAAGTCTGGATATGTGTAAATCGGCATCTGGATGTGGATCCAGGAGGTCCCGTCACAGTGTGTTCTGAGTGAGCATGTGGAGGCTGCGGCGAGTGACAGAGAAAGACAGAGATGGAGAGTGGGCTTGCATGTGAGAAATTTCCTGTCCATGTGCGGTGGCAGGAGTGTGTCCGATATGAAGTTGAACAGATGCGATTCAAAGTGTGTGCACGAATACTTGCTTGCTTGAAATTCCCAGGAAACCATTCATTTGGCAAGGCTGCCTTTAGTGCTGTCTGCTTCTCCAAGGTCTCCAGACATGAGTCCGGGGATGCTAAGCAGCCACTGCTGTTGGCGATCCGCATGAGAGTGATGATGACGCCTACGAATAGCATTGCTGGGAGCCAGGGTGCCTTGGCCAACGCAGGGAAGCGTCAGAATTCCCTTTCCCTGGTGTCTGAGCATAGCACCCTGCAGGAGCCTTAAACTTATGGCTGTGAGCCAACGGCCACCGCATGGCCAGCTCCTGCCTATAGCCATTATGACCCACCGCTACTCGGTAGGAGGAAGGATCTGGCAGAGATGTGGGCCAGAGAGGCCAGGCAAGAGGGCAAACAAGAGTGGAGCGGTCACCTGTGCGGTTAGGAGAACCCAATAACCCCTCACCTGCTGACCTTGAATCTCCATTGTGCTGTCATCGAACAGATGACGTGGATGGGGAGAGAGGTGGCGGATTCAGACACCGGCCACTTCCAGGACTGGCAAGGGCAGAGGAGGTGGGGGAGCTGTCCAACACGGGTTCAGCCAGGATGTGGGATGGAGCGGGAGCGGAGGTGAAAAGTGGACCCAGCCCGTCCCAGCGGGGATTCCAGGTGTGCGATTGGTGGCTCCGGAGGTCCTGTACTTCCCTGTTGGCCTGTGAGAACTGGTGAGCAGTCAGAGCCAACCCCTAAGGGCCTTCGCGTCCCTTTCGCGATGGCAACTCCACTTGGAACACTGGCACACGTCAGCAGGTGGCGCCTAGAACCTGATCACGTCACAGAGCGCCTAACCCTCCAGGCACCGCCCAGAGGCTTCCCCGCACCCCTGGGGCGCATGTGCAGTCAAGGAGGCATAAGCAGGGCCTGATGGGCTGTGAGCAACAACTGACTACCGCTAAGAGGCGTCACTCCCCCTCCCGCTAAAGCTGATCCTGTTGGAATGCAAATGCAAATGCACCTCAGCACACTGGGCAAGGCATAGAAACCCAAATCATCCAGCCACCTCCTGGAGGCTTTGCTACACGGCGGGCCGCGCATGCGCAGTCCTGCAACCTCAGAAGCACACCAGGCTGCTACCTAGCAAGCCAGTGAAGGGCTTCAAGTGGTCTCGGTCAAGTGAGCAGTTGCTTTTTCCAGACTAATAGGATGTCAGTCGCAGGAAAAGGAGCCACAAGGTAGAAAAGGAAGGCCCCAACCCTCCTCCCTCATATACACACCTCCTGCACAGAGAAAAGAAGCAGAGGGATTTGGGGACAGAACAGGGAGACTACAGCTTAGAGGAATGCGGACTGTTGTGCACGAGAGGACTGGCAGAGGCCAGGAGTACAGAGGCTGAGAGCAGAGGGCGAATTGGAGAAGACAACAAGGGCCAGGAAGAGGGAGGGGGTTCTGAATTCCTCAGAGGAAGGGACGAGATGCGTCGGGAGCTGTGTAGCCTGTGAAGCTCAGATGGAGGAGGAGGAAAATGGGAAGCAGAGGCAGGGGCAAAGAGGCAGAGGCCCGGTGGCACGCGTGAGTTGATAGGAGTCTGGAGGCAGGGAGGCTAATGCTAGGAGTGGAAGCAGCCGCAAGGCAGGGGCAAGGAGGGCATGAAGAGAGAATCTCAGGGAGTTTGTGGTGAAGCAAATATGAGTGCAGGGGACAAGCCTCAGGAACTCAGCCGCTGATGGAAGTTGGTGGCGAGGAAGGCCAGGATGCTTGCCACGGGACGGGCGCCGTGCCCCCAAGCCCATGACCCAACGAGACGGAAATAGAGCCAGGGCATTCTGGGGCACAGGCCTCTGCCCCTCGCTGCCCACAGTGCCTTGCTTCAGGGTGTAGACCAGAGGGGTAAAGAATGCCTTCTTTGGTTGGGGTACTTCCTGGGGATAATCCCGTGGTCCTGCCGCATTCACATGTCTCCCCTCATTGCATTCCGCCAAGAGTTGTTTGCAATTCAGGTCGCTCAAGCTGCATGGTACAGGGAATGGGAAACAGGTAAGGACAGCAGGGGAAGACACAAGTGCCAATGGGCTGGCCAACATGCAGGGCTGGGCTCCCTAGCCACGCCCACCACAACAGTATCAGGCTTGATTCGATCAAGTCGCACCCAGTGCCCTGAAAACCCTTAGCACCTTCCAAGGCACGGTAAACTGGGTGTGCTCGCAAGTGCGTGAGTGTGTCCGTGTTTGGTTGTACGAGTGCGTGTGTGTTCCTGACGCCGTACATGGGTGTACTTCCTAAACATAAGTCTGGATATGTGTAAATCGGCATCTGGATGTGGATCCAGGAGGTCCCGTCACAGTGTGTTCTGAGTGAGCATGTGGAGGCTGCGGCGAGTGACAGAGAAAGACAGAGATGGAGAGTGGGCTTGCATGTGAGAAATTTCCTGTCCATGTGCGGTGGCAGGAGTGTGTCCGATATGAAGTTGAACAGATGCAATTCAAAGTGTGTGCACGTATACTTGCTTGCTTGAAATTCCCAGGAAACCATTCATTTGGCAAGGCTGCCTTTAGTGCTGTCTGCTTCTCCAAGGTCTCCAGACATGAGTCCGGGGATGCTAAGCAGCCACTGCTGTTGGCGATCCGCATGAGAGTGATGATGACGCCTACGAATAGCATTGCTGGGAGCCAGGGTGCCTTGGCCAACGCAGGGAAGCGTCAGAATTCCCTTTCCCTGGTGTCTGAGCATAGCACCCTGCAGGAGCCTTAAACTTATGGCTGTGAGCCAACGGCCCCCGCATGGCCAGCTCCTGCCTATAGCCATTATGACCCACCGCTACTCGGTAGGAGGAAGGATCTGGCAGAGATGTGGGCCAGAGAGGCCAGGCAAGAGGGCAAACAAGAGTGGAGCGGTCACCTGTGCGGTTAGGAGAACCCAATAACCCCTCACCTGCTGACCTTGAATCTCCATTGTGCTGTCATCGAACAGATGACGTGGATGGGGAGAGAGGTGGCGGATTCAGACACCGGCCACTTCCAGGACTGGCAAGGGCAGAGGAGGTGGGGGAGCTGTCCAACACGGGTTCAGCCAGGATGTGGGATGGAGCGGGAGCGGAGGTGAAAAGTGGACCCAGCCCGTCCCAGCGGGGATTCCAGGTGTGCGATTGGTGGCTCCGGAGGTCCTGTACTTCCCTGTTGGCCTGTGAGAACTGGTGAGCAGTCAGAGCCAACCCCTAAGGGCCTTCGCGTCCCTTTCGCGATGGCAACTCCACTTGGAACACTGGCACACGTCAGCAGGTGGCGCCTAGAACCTGATCACGTCACAGAGCGCCTAACCCTCCAGGCACCGCCCAGAGGCTTCCCCGCACCCCTGGGGCGCATGTGCAGTCAAGGAGGCATAAGCAGGGCCTGATGGGCTGTGAGCAACAACTGACTACCGCTAAGAGGCGTCACTCCCCCTCCCGCTAAAGCTGATCCTGTTGGAATGCAAATGCAAATGCACCTCAGCACACTGGGCAAGGCATAGAAACCCAAATCATCCAGCCACCTCCTGGAGGCTTTGCTACACGGCGGGCCGCGCATGCGCAGTCCTGCAACCTCAGAAGCACACCAGGCTGCTACCTAGCAAGCCAGTGAAGGGCTTCAAGTGGTCTCGGTCAAGTGAGCAGTTGCTTTTTCCAGACTAATAGGATGTCAGTCGCAGGAAAAGGAGCCACAAGGTAGAAAAGGAAGGCCCCAACCCTCCTCCCTCATATACACACCTCCTGCACAGAGAAAAGAAGCAGAGGGATTTGGGGACAGAACAGGGAGACTACAGCTTAGAGGAATGCGGACTGTTGTGCACGAGAGGACTGGCAGAGGCCAGGAGTACAGAGGCTGAGAGCAGAGGGCGAATTGGAGAAGACAACAAGGGCCAGGAAGAGGGAGGGGGTTCTGAATTCCTCAGAGGAAGGGACGAGATGCGTCGGGAGCTGTGTAGCCTGTGAAGCTCAGATGGAGGAGGAGGAAAATGGGAAGCAGAGGCAGGGGCAAAGAGGCAGAGGCCCGGTGGCACGCGTGAGTTGATAGGAGTCTGGAGGCAGGGAGGCTAATGCTAGGAGTGGAAGCAGCCGCAAGGCAGGGGCAAGGAGGGCATGAAGAGAGAATCTCAGGGAGTTTGTGGTGAAGCAAATATGAGTGCAGGGGACACGCCTCAGGAACTCAGCCGCTGATGGAAGTTGGTGGCGAGGAAGGCCAGGATGCTTGCCACGGGACGGGCGCCGTGCCCCCAAGCCCATGACCCAACGAGACGGAAATAGAGCCAGGGCATTCTGGGGCACAGGCCTCTGCCCCTCGCTGCCCACAGTGCCTTGCTTCAGGGTGTAGACCAGAGGGGTAAAGAATGCCTTCTTTGGTTGGGGTACTTCCTGGGATAATCCCGTGGTCCTGCCGCATTCACATGTCTCCCCTCATTGCATTCCGCCAAGAGTTGTTTGCAATTCAGGTCGCTCAAGCTGCATGGTACAGGGAATGGGAAACAGGTAAGGACAGCAGGGGAAGACACAAGTGCCAATGGGCTGGCCAACATGCAGGGCTGGGCTCCCTAGCCACGCCCACCACAACAGTATCAGGCTTGATTCGATCAAGTCGCACCCAGTGCCCTGAAAACCCTTAGCACCTTCCAAGGCACGGTAAACTGGGTGTGCTCGCAAGTGCGTGAGTGTGTCCGTGTTTGGTTGTACGAGTGCGTGTGTGTTCCTGACGCCGTACATGGGTGTACTTCCTAAACATAAGTCTGGATATGTGTAAATCGGCATCTGGATGTGGATCCAGGAGGTCCCGTCACAGTGTGTTCTGAGTGAGCATGTGGAGGCTGCGGCGAGTGACAGAGAAAGACAGAGATGGAGAGTGGGCTTGCATGTGAGAAATTTCCTGTCCATGTGCGGTGGCAGGAGTGTGTCCGATATGAAGTTGAACAGATGCGATTCAAAGTGTGTGCACGTATACTTGCTTGCTTGAAATTCCCAGGAAACCATTCATTTGGCAAGGCTGCCTTTAGTGCTGTCTGCTTCTCCAAGGTCTCCAGACATGAGTCCGGGGATGCTAAGCAGCCACTGCTGTTGGCGATCCGCATGAGAGTGATGATGACGCCTACGAATAGCATTGCTGGGAGCCAGGGTGCCTTGGCCAACGCAGGGAAGCGTCAGAATTCCCTTTCCCTGGTGTCTGAGCATAGCACCCTGCAGGAGCCTTAAACTTATGGCTGTGAGCCAACGGCCCCCGCATGGCCAGCTCCTGCCTATAGCCATTATGACCCACCGCTACTCGGTAGGAGGAAGGATCTGGCAGAGATGTGGGCCAGAGAGGCCAGGCAAGAGGGCAAACAAGAGTGGAGCGGTCACCTGTGCGGTTAGGAGAACCCAATAACCCCTCACCTGCTGACCTTGAATCTCCATTGTGCTGTCATCGAACAGATGACGTGGATGGGGAGAGAGGTGGCGGATTCAGACACCGGCCACTTCCAGGACTGGCAAGGGCAGAGGAGGTGGGGGAGCTGTCCAACACGGGTTCAGCCAGGATGTGGGATGGAGCGCGAGCGGAGGTGAAAAGTGGACCCAGCCCGTCCCAGCGGGGATTCCAGGTGTGCGATTGGTGGCTCCGGAGGTCCTGTACTTCCCTGTTGGCCTGTGAGAACTGGTGAGCAGTCAGAGCCAACCCCTAAGGGCCTTCGCGTCCCTTTCGCGATGGCAACTCCACTTGGAACACTGGCACACGTCAGCAGGTGGCGCCTAGAACCTGATCACGTCACAGAGCGCCTAACCCTCCAGGCACCGCCCAGAGGCTTCCCCGCACCCCTGGGGCGCATGTGCAGTCAAGGAGGCATAAGCAGGGCCTGATGGGCTGTGAGCAACAACTGACTACCGCTAAGAGGCGTCACTCCCCCTCCCGCTAAAGCTGATCCTGTTGGAATGCAAATGCAAATGCACCTCAGCACACTGGGCAAGGCATAGAAACCCAAATCATCCAGCCACCTCCTGGAGGCTTTGCTACACGGCGGGCCGCGCATGCGCAGTCCTGCAACCTCAGAAGCACACCAGGCTGCTACCTAGCAAGCCAGTGAAGGGCTTCAAGTGGTCTCGGTCAAGTGAGCAGTTGCTTTTTCCAGACTAATAGGATGTCAGTCGCAGGAAAAGGAGCCACAAGGTAGAAAAGGAAGGCCCCAACCCTCCTCCCTCATATACACACCTCCTGCACAGAGAAAAGAAGCAGAGGGATTTGGGGACAGAACAGGGAGACTACAGCTTAGAGGAATGCGGACTGTTGTGCACGAGAGGACTGGCAGAGGCCAGGAGTACAGAGGCTGAGAGCAGAGGGCGAATTGGAGAAGACAACAAGGGCCAGGAAGAGGGAGGGGGTTCTGAATTCCTCAGAGGAAGGGACGAGATGCGTCGGGAGCTGTGTAGCCTGTGAAGCTCAGATGGAGGAGGAGGAAAATGGGAAGCAGAGGCAGGGGCAAAGAGGCAGAGGCCCGGTGGCACGCGTGAGTTGATAGGAGTCTGGAGGCAGGGAGGCTAATGCTAGGAGTGGAAGCAGCCGCAAGGCAGGGGCAAGGAGGGCATGAAGAGAGAATCTCAGGGAGTTTGTGGTGAAGCAAATATGAGTGCAGGGGACACGCCTCAGGAACTCAGCCGCTGATGGAAGTTGGTGGCGAGGAAGGCCAGGATGCTTGCCACGGGACGGGCGCCGTGCCCCCAAGCCCATGACCCAACGAGACGGAAATAGAGCCAGGGCATTCTGGGGCACAGGCCTCTGCCCCTCGCTGCCCACAGTGCCTTGCTTCAGGGTGTAGACCAGAGGGGTAAAGAATGCCTTCTTTGGTTGGGGTACTTCCTGGGGATAATCCCGTGGTCCTGCCGCATTCACATGTCTCCCCTCATTGCATTCCGCCAAGAGTTGTTTGCAATTCAGGTCGCTCAAGCTGCATGGTACAGGGAATGGGAAACAGGTAAGGACAGCAGGGGAAGACACAAGTGCCAATGGGCTGGCCAACATGCAGGGCTGGGCTCCCTAGCCACGCCCACCACAACAGTATCAGGCTTGATTCGATCAAGTCGCACCCAGTGCCCTGAAAACCCTTAGCACCTTCCAAGGCACGGTAAACTGGGTGTGCTCGCAAGTGCGTGAGTGTGTCCGTGTTTGGTTGTACGAGTGCGTGTGTGTTCCTGACGCCGTACATGGGTGTACTTCCTAAACATAAGTCTGGATATGTGTAAATCGGCATCTGGATGTGGATCCAGGAGGTCCCGTCACAGTGTGTTCTGAGTGAGCATGTGGAGGCTGCGGCGAGTGACAGAGAAAGACAGAGATGGAGAGTGGGCTTGCATGTGAGAAATTTCCTGTCCATGTGCGGTGGCAGGAGTGTGTCCGATATGAAGTTGAACAGATGCGATTCAAAGTGTGTGCACGTATACTTGCTTGCTTGAAATTCCCAGGAAACCATTCATTTGGCAAGGCTGCCTTTAGTGCTGTCTGCTTCTCCAAGGTCTCCAGACATGAGTCCGGGGATGCTAAGCAGCCACTGCTGTTGGCGATCCGCATGAGAGTGATGATGACGCCTACGAATAGCATTGCTGGGAGCCAGGGTGCCTTGGCCAACGCAGGGAAGCGTCAGAATTCCCTTTCCCTGGTGTCTGAGCATAGCACCCTGCAGGAGCCTTAAACTTATGGCTGTGAGCCAACGGCCCCCGCATGGCCAGCTCCTGCCTATAGCCATTATGACCCACCGCTACTCGGTAGGAGGAAGGATCTGGCAGAGATGTGGGCCAGAGAGGCCAGGCAAGAGGGCAAACAAGAGTGGAGCGGTCACCTGTGCGGTTAGGAGAACCCAATAACCCCTCACCTGCTGACCTTGAATCTCCATTGTGCTGTCATCGAACAGATGACGTGGATGGGGAGAGAGGTGGCGGATTCAGACACCGGCCACTTCCAGGACTGGCAAGGGCAGAGGAGGTGGGGGAGCTGTCCAACACGGGTTCAGCCAGGATGTGGGATGGAGCGGGAGCGGAGGTGAAAAGTGGACCCAGCCCGTCCCAGCGGGGATTCCAGGTGTGCGATTGGTGGCTCCGGAGGTCCTGTACTTCCCTGTTGGCCTGTGAGAACTGGTGAGCAGTCAGAGCCAACCCCTAAGGGCCTTCGCGTCCCTTTCGCGATGGCAACTCCACTTGGAACACTGGCACACGTCAGCAGGTGGCGCCTAGAACCTGATCACGTCACAGAGCGCCTAACCCTCCAGGCACCGCCCAGAGGCTTCCCCGCACCCCTGGGGCGCATGTGCAGTCAAGGAGGCATAAGCAGGGCCTGATGGGCTGTGAGCAACAACTGACTACCGCTAAGAGGCGTCACTCCCCCTCCCGCTAAAGCTGATCCTGTTGGAATGCAAATGCAAATGCACCTCAGCACACTGGGCAAGGCATAGAAACCCAAATCATCCAGCCACCTCCTGGAGGCTTTGCTACACGGCGGGCCGCGCATGCGCAGTCCTGCAACCTCAGAAGCACACCAGGCTGCTACCTAGCAAGCCAGTGAAGGGCTTCAAGTGGTCTCGGTCAAGTGAGCAGTTGCTTTTTCCAGACTAATAGGATGTCAGTCGCAGGAAAAGGAGCCACAAGGTAGAAAAGGAAGGCCCCAACCCTCCTCCCTCATATACACACCTCCTGCACAGAGAAAAGAAGCAGAGGGATTTGGGGACAGAACAGGGAGACTACAGCTTAGAGGAATGCGGACTGTTGTGCACGAGAGGACTGGCAGAGGCCAGGAGTACAGAGGCTGAGAGCAGAGGGCGAATTGGAGAAGACAACAAGGGCCAGGAAGAGGGAGGGGGTTCTGAATTCCTCAGAGGAAGGGACGAGATGCGTCGGGAGCTGTGTAGCCTGTGAAGCTCAGATGGAGGAGGAGGAAAATGGGAAGCAGAGGCAGGGGCAAAGAGGCAGAGGCCCGGTGGCACGCGTGAGTTGATAGGAGTCTGGAGGCAGGGAGGCTAATGCTAGGAGTGGAAGCAGCCGCAAGGCAGGGGCAAGGAGGGCATGAAGAGAGAATCTCAGGGAGTTTGTGGTGAAGCAAATATGAGTGCAGGGGACACGCCTCAGGAACTCAGCCGCTGATGGAAGTTGGTGGCGAGGAAGGCCAGGATGCTTGCCACGGGACGGGCGCCGTGCCCCCAAGCCCATGACCCAACGAGACGGAAATAGAGCCAGGGCATTCTGGGGCACAGGCCTCTGCCCCTCGCTGCCCACAGTGCCTTGCTTCAGGGTGTAGACCAGAGGGGTAAAGAATGCCTTCTTTGGTTGGGGTACTTCCTGGGGATAATCCCGTGGTCCTGCCGCATTCACATGTCTCCCCTCATTGCATTCCGCCAAGAGTTGTTTGCAATTCAGGTCGCTCAAGCTGCATGGTACAGGGAATGGGAAACAGGTAAGGACAGCAGGGGAAGACACAAGTGCCAATGGGCTGGCCAACATGCAGGGCTGGGCTCCCTAGCCACGCCCACCACAACAGTATCAGGCTTGATTCGATCAAGTCGCACCCAGTGCCCTGAAAACCCTTAGCACCTTCCAAGGCACGGTAAACTGGGTGTGCTCGCAAGTGCGTGAGTGTGTCCGTGTTTGGTTGTACGAGTGCGTGTGTGTTCCTGACGCCGTACATGGGTGTACTTCCTAAACATAAGTCTGGATATGTGTAAATCGGCATCTGGATGTGGATCCAGGAGGTCCCGTCACAGTGTGTTCTGAGTGAGCATGTGGAGGCTGCGGCGAGTGACAGAGAAAGACAGAGATGGAGAGTGGGCTTGCATGTGAGAAATTTCCTGTCCATGTGCGGTGGCAGGAGTGTGTCCGATATGAAGTTGAACAGATGCGATTCAAAGTGTGTGCACGTATACTTGCTTGCTTGAAATTCCCAGGAAACCATTCATTTGGCAAGGCTGCCTTTAGTGCTGTCTGCTTCTCCAAGGTCTCCAGACATGAGTCCGGGGATGCTAAGCAGCCACTGCTGTTGGCGATCCGCATGAGAGTGATGATGACGCCTACGAATAGCATTGCTGGGAGCCAGGGTGCCTTGGCCAACGCAGGGAAGCGTCAGAATTCCCTTTCCCTGGTGTCTGAGCATAGCACCCTGCAGGAGCCTTAAACTTATGGCTGTGAGCCAACGGCCCCCGCATGGCCAGCTCCTGCCTATAGCCATTATGACCCACCGCTACTCGGTAGGAGGAAGGATCTGGCAGAGATGTGGGCCAGAGAGGCCAGGCAAGAGGGCAAACAAGAGTGGAGCGGTCACCTGTGCGGTTAGGAGAACCCAATAACCCCTCACCTGCTGACCTTGAATCTCCATTGTGCTGTCATCGAACAGATGACGTGGATGGGGAGAGAGGTGGCGGATTCAGACACCGGCCACTTCCAGGACTGGCAAGGGCAGAGGAGGTGGGGGAGCTGTCCAACACGGGTTCAGCCAGGATGTGGGATGGAGCGGGAGCGGAGGTGAAAAGTGGACCCAGCCCGTCCCAGCGGGGATTCCAGGTGTGCGATTGGTGGCTCCGGAGGTCCTGTACTTCCCTGTTGGCCTGTGAGAACTGGTGAGCAGTCAGAGCCAACCCCTAAGGGCCTTCGCGTCCCTTTCGCGATGGCAACTCCACTTGGAACACTGGCACACGTCAGCAGGTGGCGCCTAGAACCTGATCACGTCACAGAGCGCCTAACCCTCCAGGCACCGCCCAGAGGCTTCCCCGCACCCCTGGGGCGCATGTGCAGTCAAGGAGGCATAAGCAGGGCCTGATGGGCTGTGAGCAACAACTGACTACCGCTAAGAGGCGTCACTCCCCCTCCCGCTAAAGCTGATCCTGTTGGAATGCAAATGCAAATGCACCTCAGCACACTGGGCAAGGCATAGAAACCCAAATCATCCAGCCACCTCCTGGAGGCTTTGCTACACGGCGGGCCGCGCATGCGCAGTCCTGCAACCTCAGAAGCACACCAGGCTGCTACCTAGCAAGCCAGTGAAGGGCTTCAAGTGGTCTCGGTCAAGTGAGCAGTTGCTTTTTCCAGACTAATAGGATGTCAGTCGCAGGAAAAGGAGCCACAAGGTAGAAAAGGAAGGCCCCAACCCTCCTCCCTCATATACACACCTCCTGCACAGAGAAAAGAAGCAGAGGGATTTGGGGACAGAACAGGGAGACTACAGCTTAGAGGAATGCGGACTGTTGTGCACGAGAGGACTGGCAGAGGCCAGGAGTACAGAGGCTGAGAGCAGAGGGCGAATTGGAGAAGACAACAAGGGCCAGGAAGAGGGAGGGGGTTCTGAATTCCTCAGAGGAAGGGACGAGATGCGTCGGGAGCTGTGTAGCCTGTGAAGCTCAGATGGAGGAGGAGGAAAATGGGAAGCAGAGGCAGGGGCAAAGAGGCAGAGGCCCGGTGGCACGCGTGAGTTGATAGGAGTCTGGAGGCAGGGAGGCTAATGCTAGGAGTGGAAGCAGCCGCAAGGCAGGGGCAAGGAGGGCATGAAGAGAGAATCTCAGGGAGTTTGTGGTGAAGCAAATATGAGTGCAGGGGACAAGCCTCAGGAACTCAGCCGCTGATGGAAGTTGGTGGCGAGGAAGGCCAGGATGCTTGCCACGGGACGGGCGCCGTGCCCCCAAGCCCATGACCCAACGAGACGGAAATAGAGCCAGGGCATTCTGGGGCACAGGCCTCTGCCCCTCGCTGCCCACAGTGCCTTGCTTCAGGGTGTAGACCAGAGGGGTAAAGAATGCCTTCTTTGGTTGGGGTACTTCCTGGGGATAATCCCGTGGTCCTGCCGCATTCACATGTCTCCCCTCATTGCATTCCGCCAAGAGTTGTTTGCAATTCAGGTCGCTCAAGCTGCATGGTACAGGGAATGGGAAACAGGTAAGGACAGCAGGGGAAGACACAAGTGCCAATGGGCTGGCCAACATGCAGGGCTGGGCTCCCTAGCCACGCCCACCACAACAGTATCAGGCTTGATTCGATCAAGTCGCACCCAGTGCCCTGAAAACCCTTAGCACCTTCCAAGGCACGGTAAACTGGGTGTGCTCGCAAGTGCGTGAGTGTGTCCGTGTTTGGTTGTACGAGTGCGTGTGTGTTCCTGACGCCGTACATGGGTGTACTTCCTAAACATAAGTCTGGATATGTGTAAATCGGCATCTGGATGTGGATCCAGGAGGTCCCGTCACAGTGTGTTCTGAGTGAGCATGTGGAGGCTGCGGCGAGTGACAGAGAAAGACAGAGATGGAGAGTGGGCTTGCATGTGAGAAATTTCCTGTCCATGTGCGGTGGCAGGAGTGTGTCCGATATGAAGTTGAACAGATGCGATTCAAAGTGTGTGCACGTATACTTGCTTGCTTGAAATTCCCAGGAAACCATTCATTTGGCAAGGCTGCCTTTAGTGCTGTCTGCTTCTCCAAGGTCTCCAGACATGAGTCCGGGGATGCTAAGCAGCCACTGCTGTTGGCGATCCGCATGAGAGTGATGATGACGCCTACGAATAGCATTGCTGGGAGCCAGGGTGCCTTGGCCAACGCAGGGAAGCGTCAGAATTCCCTTTCCCTGGTGTCTGAGCATAGCACCCTGCAGGAGCCTTAAACTTATGGCTGTGAGCCAACGGCCCCCGCATGGCCAGCTCCTGCCTATAGCCATTATGACCCACCGCTACTCGGTAGGAGGAAGGATCTGGCAGAGATGTGGGCCAGAGAGGCCAGGCAAGAGGGCAAACAAGAGTGGAGCGGTCACCTGTGCGGTTAGGAGAACCCAATAACCCCTCACCTGCTGACCTTGAATCTCCATTGTGCTGTCATCGAACAGATGACGTGGATGGGGAGAGAGGTGGCGGATTCAGACACCGGCCACTTCCAGGACTGGCAAGGGCAGAGGAGGTGGGGGAGCTGTCCAACACGGGTTCAGCCAGGATGTGGGATGGAGCGGGAGCGGAGGTGAAAAGTGGACCCAGCCCGTCCCAGCGGGGATTCCAGGTGTGCGATTGGTGGCTCCGGAGGTCCTGTACTTCCCTGTTGGCCTGTGAGAACTGGTGAGCAGTCAGAGCCAACCCCTAAGGGCCTTCGCGTCCCTTTCGCGATGGCAACTCCACTTGGAACACTGGCACACGTCAGCAGGTGGCGCCTAGAACCTGATCACGTCACAGAGCGCCTAACCCTCCAGGCACCGCCCAGAGGCTTCCCCGCACCCCTGGGGCGCATGTGCAGTCAAGGAGGCATAAGCAGGGCCTGATGGGCTGTGAGCAACAACTGACTACCGCTAAGAGGCGTCACTCCCCCTCCCGCTAAAGCTGATCCTGTTGGAATGCAAATGCAAATGCACCTCAGCACACTGGGCAAGGCATAGAAACCCAAATCATCCAGCCACCTCCTGGAGGCTTTGCTACACGGCGGGCCGCGCATGCGCAGTCCTGCAACCTCAGAAGCACACCAGGCTGCTACCTAGCAAGCCAGTGAAGGGCTTCAAGTGGTCTCGGTCAAGTGAGCAGTTGCTTTTTCCAGACTAATAGGATGTCAGTCGCAGGAAAAGGAGCCACAAGGTAGAAAAGGAAGGCCCCAACCCTCCTCCCTCATATACACACCTCCTGCACAGAGAAAAGAAGCAGAGGGATTTGGGGACAGAACAGGGAGACTACAGCTTAGAGGAATGCGGACTGTTGTGCACGAGAGGACTGGCAGAGGCCAGGAGTACAGAGGCTGAGAGCAGAGGGCGAATTGGAGAAGACAACAAGGGCCAGGAAGAGGGAGGGGGTTCTGAATTCCTCAGAGGAAGGGACGAGATGCGTCGGGAGCTGTGTAGCCTGTGAAGCTCAGATGGAGGAGGAGGAAAATGGGAAGCAGAGGCAGGGGCAAAGAGGCAGAGGCCCGGTGGCACGCGTGAGTTGATAGGAGTCTGGAGGCAGGGAGGCTAATGCTAGGAGTGGAAGCAGCCGCAAGGCAGGGGCAAGGAGGGCATGAAGAGAGAATCTCAGGGAGTTTGTGGTGAAGCAAATATGAGTGCAGGGGACACGCCTCAGGAACTCAGCCGCTGATGGAAGTTGGTGGCGAGGAAGGCCAGGATGCTTGCCACGGGACGGGCGCCGTGCCCCCAAGCCCATGACCCAACGAGACGGAAATAGAGCCAGGGCATTCTGGGGCACAGGCCTCTGCCCCTCGCTGCCCACAGTGCCTTGCTTCAGGGTGTAGACCAGAGGGGTAAAGAATGCCTTCTTTGGTTGGGGTACTTCCTGGGGATAATCCCGTGGTCCTGCCGCATTCACATGTCTCCCCTCATTGCATTCCGCCAAGAGTTGTTTGCAATTCAGGTCGCTCAAGCTGCATGGTACAGGGAATGGGAAACAGGTAAGGACAGCAGGGGAAGACACAAGTGCCAATGGGCTGGCCAACATGCAGGGCTGGGCTCCCTAGCCACGCCCACCACAACAGTATCAGGCTTGATTCGATCAAGTCGCACCCAGTGCCCTGAAAACCCTTAGCACCTTCCAAGGCACGGTAAACTGGGTGTGCTCGCAAGTGCGTGAGTGTGTCCGTGTTTGGTTGTACGAGTGCGTGTGTGTTCCTGACGCCGTACATGGGTGTACTTCCTAAACATAAGTCTGGATATGTGTAAATCGGCATCTGGATGTGGATCCAGGAGGTCCCGTCACAGTGTGTTCTGAGTGAGCATGTGGAGGCTGCGGCGAGTGACAGAGAAAGACAGAGATGGAGAGTGGGCTTGCATGTGAGAAATTTCCTGTCCATGTGCGGTGGCAGGAGTGTGTCCGATATGAAGTTGAACAGATGCGATTCAAAGTGTGTGCACGTATACTTGCTTGCTTGAAATTCCCAGGAAACCATTCATTTGGCAAGGCTGCCTTTAGTGCTGTCTGCTTCTCCAAGGTCTCCAGACATGAGTCCGGGGATGCTAAGCAGCCACTGCTGTTGGCGATCCGCATGAGAGTGATGATGACGCCTACGAATAGCATTGCTGGGAGCCAGGGTGCCTTGGCCAACGCAGGGAAGCGTCAGAATTCCCTTTCCCTGGTGTCTGAGCATAGCACCCTGCAGGAGCCTTAAACTTATGGCTGTGAGCCAACGGCCCCCGCATGGCCAGCTCCTGCCTATAGCCATTATGACCCACCGCTACTCGGTAGGAGGAAGGATCTGGCAGAGATGTGGGCCAGAGAGGCCAGGCAAGAGGGCAAACAAGAGTGGAGCGGTCACCTGTGCGGTTAGGAGAACCCAATAACCCCTCACCTGCTGACCTTGAATCTCCATTGTGCTGTCATCGAACAGATGACGTGGATGGGGAGAGAGGTGGCGGATTCAGACACCGGCCACTTCCAGGACTGGCAAGGGCAGAGGAGGTGGGGGAGCTGTCCAACACGGGTTCAGCCAGGATGTGGGATGGAGCGGGAGCGGAGGTGAAAAGTGGACCCAGCCCGTCCCAGCGGGGATTCCAGGTGTGCGATTGGTGGCTCCGGAGGTCCTGTACTTCCCTGTTGGCCTGTGAGAACTGGTGAGCAGTCAGAGCCAACCCCTAAGGGCCTTCGCGTCCCTTTCGCGATGGCAACTCCACTTGGAACACTGGCACACGTCAGCAGGTGGCGCCTAGAACCTGATCACGTCACAGAGCGCCTAACCCTCCAGGCACCGCCCAGAGGCTTCCCCGCACCCCTGGGGCGCATGTGCAGTCAAGGAGGCATAAGCAGGGCCTGATGGGCTGTGAGCAACAACTGACTACCGCTAAGAGGCGTCACTCCCCCTCCCGCTAAAGCTGATCCTGTTGGAATGCAAATGCAAATGCACCTCAGCACACTGGGCAAGGCATAGAAACCCAAATCATCCAGCCACCTCCTGGAGGCTTTGCTACACGGCGGGCCGCGCATGCGCAGTCCTGCAACCTCAGAAGCACACCAGGCTGCTACCTAGCAAGCCAGTGAAGGGCTTCAAGTGGTCTCGGTCAAGTGAGCAGTTGCTTTTTCCAGACTAATAGGATGTCAGTCGCAGGAAAAGGAGCCACAAGGTAGAAAAGGAAGGCCCCAACCCTCCTCCCTCATATACACACCTCCTGCACAGAGAAAAGAAGCAGAGGGATTTGGGGACAGAACAGGGAGACTACAGCTTAGAGGAATGCGGACTGTTGTGCACGAGAGGACTGGCAGAGGCCAGGAGTACAGAGGCTGAGAGCAGAGGGCGAATTGGAGAAGACAACAAGGGCCAGGAAGAGGGAGGGGGTTCTGAATTCCTCAGAGGAAGGGACGAGATGCGTCGGGAGCTGTGTAGCCTGTGAAGCTCAGATGGAGGAGGAGGAAAATGGGAAGCAGAGGCAGGGGCAAAGAGGCAGAGGCCCGGTGGCACGCGTGAGTTGATAGGAGTCTGGAGGCAGGGAGGCTAATGCTAGGAGTGGAAGCAGCCGCAAGGCAGGGGCAAGGAGGGCATGAAGAGAGAATCTCAGGGAGTTTGTGGTGAAGCAAATATGAGTGCAGGGGACAAGCCTCAGGAACTCAGCCGCTGATGGAAGTTGGTGGCGAGGAAGGCCAGGATGCTTGCCACGGGACGGGCGCCGTGCCCCCAAGCCCATGACCCAACGAGACGGAAATAGAGCCAGGGCATTCTGGGGCACAGGCCTCTGCCCCTCGCTGCCCACAGTGCCTTGCTTCAGGGTGTAGACCAGAGGGGTAAAGAATGCCTTCTTTGGTTGGGGTACTTCCTGGGGATAATCCCGTGGTCCTGCCGCATTCACATGTCTCCCCTCATTGCATTCCGCCAAGAGTTGTTTGCAATTCAGGTCGCTCAAGCTGCATGGTACAGGGAATGGGAAACAGGTAAGGACAGCAGGGGAAGACACAAGTGCCAATGGGCTGGCCAACATGCAGGGCTGGGCTCCCTAGCCACGCCCACCACAACAGTATCAGGCTTGATTCGATCAAGTCGCACCCAGTGCCCTGAAAACCCTTAGCACCTTCCAAGGCACGGTAAACTGGGTGTGCTCGCAAGTGCGTGAGTGTGTCCGTGTTTGGTTGTACGAGTGCGTGTGTGTTCCTGACGCCGTACATGGGTGTACTTCCTAAACATAAGTCTGGATATGTGTAAATCGGCATCTGGATGTGGATCCAGGAGGTCCCGTCACAGTGTGTTCTGAGTGAGCATGTGGAGGCTGCGGCGAGTGACAGAGAAAGACAGAGATGGAGAGTGGGCTTGCATGTGAGAAATTTCCTGTCCATGTGCGGTGGCAGGAGTGTGTCCGATATGAAGTTGAACAGATGCGATTCAAAGTGTGTGCACGTATACTTGCTTGCTTGAAATTCCCAGGAAACCATTCATTTGGCAAGGCTGCCTTTAGTGCTGTCTGCTTCTCCAAGGTCTCCAGACATGAGTCCGGGGATGCTAAGCAGCCACTGCTGTTGGCGATCCGCATGAGAGTGATGATGACGCCTACGAATAGCATTGCTGGGAGCCAGGGTGCCTTGGCCAACGCAGGGAAGCGTCAGAATTCCCTTTCCCTGGTGTCTGAGCATAGCACCCTGCAGGAGCCTTAAACTTATGGCTGTGAGCCAACGGCCCCCGCATGGCCAGCTCCTGCCTATAGCCATTATGACCCACCGCTACTCGGTAGGAGGAAGGATCTGGCAGAGATGTGGGCCAGAGAGGCCAGGCAAGAGGGCAAACAAGAGTGGAGCGGTCACCTGTGCGGTTAGGAGAACCCAATAACCCCTCACCTGCTGACCTTGAATCTCCATTGTGCTGTCATCGAACAGATGACGTGGATGGGGAGAGAGGTGGCGGATTCAGACACCGGCCACTTCCAGGACTGGCAAGGGCAGAGGAGGTGGGGGAGCTGTCCAACACGGGTTCAGCCAGGATGTGGGATGGAGCGGGAGCGGAGGTGAAAAGTGGACCCAGCCCGTCCCAGCGGGGATTCCAGGTGTGCGATTGGTGGCTCCGGAGGTCCTGTACTTCCCTGTTGGCCTGTGAGAACTGGTGAGCAGTCAGAGCCAACCCCTAAGGGCCTTCGCGTCCCTTTCGCGATGGCAACTCCACTTGGAACACTGGCACACGTCAGCAGGTGGCGCCTAGAACCTGATCACGTCACAGAGCGCCTAACCCTCCAGGCACCGCCCAGAGGCTTCCCCGCACCCCTGGGGCGCATGTGCAGTCAAGGAGGCATAAGCAGGGCCTGATGGGCTGTGAGCAACAACTGACTACCGCTAAGAGGCGTCACTCCCCCTCCCGCTAAAGCTGATCCTGTTGGAATGCAAATGCAAATGCACCTCAGCACACTGGGCAAGGCATAGAAACCCAAATCATCCAGCCACCTCCTGGAGGCTTTGCTACACGGCGGGCCGCGCATGCGCAGTCCTGCAACCTCAGAAGCACACCAGGCTGCTACCTAGCAAGCCAGTGAAGGGCTTCAAGTGGTCTCGGTCAAGTGAGCAGTTGCTTTTTCCAGACTAATAGGATGTCAGTCGCAGGAAAAGGAGCCACAAGGTAGAAAAGGAAGGCCCCAACCCTCCTCCCTCATATACACACCTCCTGCACAGAGAAAAGAAGCAGAGGGATTTGGGGACAGAACAGGGAGACTACAGCTTAGAGGAATGCGGACTGTTGTGCACGAGAGGACTGGCAGAGGCCAGGAGTACAGAGGCTGAGAGCAGAGGGCGAATTGGAGAAGACAACAAGGGCCAGGAAGAGGGAGGGGGTTCTGAATTCCTCAGAGGAAGGGACGAGATGCGTCGGGAGCTGTGTAGCCTGTGAAGCTCAGATGGAGGAGGAGGAAAATGGGAAGCAGAGGCAGGGGCAAAGAGGCAGAGGCCCGGTGGCACGCGTGAGTTGATAGGAGTCTGGAGGCAGGGAGGCTAATGCTAGGAGTGGAAGCAGCCGCAAGGCAGGGGCAAGGAGGGCATGAAGAGAGAATCTCAGGGAGTTTGTGGTGAAGCAAATATGAGTGCAGGGGACAAGCCTCAGGAACTCAGCCGCTGATGGAAGTTGGTGGCGAGGAAGGCCAGGATGCTTGCCACGGGACGGGCGCCGTGCCCCCAAGCCCATGACCCAACGAGACGGAAATAGAGCCAGGGCATTCTGGGGCACAGGCCTCTGCCCCTCGCTGCCCACAGTGCCTTGCTTCAGGGTGTAGACCAGAGGGGTAAAGAATGCCTTCTTTGGTTGGGGTACTTCCTGGGGATAATCCCGTGGTCCTGCCGCATTCACATGTCTCCCCTCATTGCATTCCGCCAAGAGTTGTTTGCAATTCAGGTCGCTCAAGCTGCATGGTACAGGGAATGGGAAACAGGTAAGGACAGCAGGGGAAGACACAAGTGCCAATGGGCTGGCCAACATGCAGGGCTGGGCTCCCTAGCCACGCCCACCACAACAGTATCAGGCTTGATTCGATCAAGTCGCACCCAGTGCCCTGAAAACCCTTAGCACCTTCCAAGGCACGGTAAACTGGGTGTGCTCGCAAGTGCGTGAGTGTGTCCGTGTTTGGTTGTACGAGTGCGTGTGTGTTCCTGACGCCGTACATGGGTGTACTTCCTAAACATAAGTCTGGATATGTGTAAATCGGCATCTGGATGTGGATCCAGGAGGTCCCGTCACAGTGTGTTCTGAGTGAGCATGTGGAGGCTGCGGCGAGTGACAGAGAAAGACAGAGATGGAGAGTGGGCTTGCATGTGAGAAATTTCCTGTCCATGTGCGGTGGCAGGAGTGTGTCCGATATGAAGTTGAACAGATGCGATTCAAAGTGTGTGCACGTATACTTGCTTGCTTGAAATTCCCAGGAAACCATTCATTTGGCAAGGCTGCCTTTAGTGCTGTCTGCTTCTCCAAGGTCTCCAGACATGAGTCCGGGGATGCTAAGCAGCCACTGCTGTTGGCGATCCGCATGAGAGTGATGATGACGCCTACGAATAGCATTGCTGGGAGCCAGGGTGCCTTGGCCAACGCAGGGAAGCGTCAGAATTCCCTTTCCCTGGTGTCTGAGCATAGCACCCTGCAGGAGCCTTAAACTTATGGCTGTGAGCCAACGGCCCCGCATGGCCAGCTCCTGCCTATAGCCATTATGACCCACCGCTACTCGGTAGGAGGAAGGATCTGGCAGAGATGTGGGCCAGAGAGGCCAGGCAAGAGGGCAAACAAGAGTGGAGCGGTCACCTGTGCGGTTAGGAGAACCCAATAACCCCTCACCTGCTGACCTTGAATCTCCATTGTGCTGTCATCGAACAGATGACGTGGATGGGGAGAGAGGTGGCGGATTCAGACACCGGCCACTTCCAGGACTGGCAAGGGCAGAGGAGGTGGGGGAGCTGTCCAACACGGGTTCAGCCAGGATGTGGATGGAGCGGGAGCGGAGGTGAAAAGTGGACCCAGCCCGTCCCAGCGGGGATTCCAGGTGTGCGATTGGTGGCTCCGGAGGTCCTGTACTTCCCTGTTGGCCTGTGAGAACTGGTGAGCAGTCAGAGCCAACCCCTAAGGGCCTTCGCGTCCCTTTCGCGATGGCAACTCCACTTGGAACACTGGCACACGTCAGCAGGTGGCGCCTAGAACCTGATCACGTCACAGAGCGCCTAACCCTCCAGGCACCGCCCAGAGGCTTCCCCGCACCCCTGGGGCGCATGTGCAGTCAAGGAGGCATAAGCAGGGCCTGATGGGCTGTGAGCAACAACTGACTACCGCTAAGAGGCGTCACTCCCCCTCCCGCTAAAGCTGATCCTGTTGGAATGCAAATGCAAATGCACCTCAGCACACTGGGCAAGGCATAGAAACCCAAATCATCCAGCCACCTCCTGGAGGCTTTGCTACACGGCGGGCCGCGCATGCGCAGTCCTGCAACCTCAGAAGCACACCAGGCTGCTACCTAGCAAGCCAGTGAAGGGCTTCAAGTGGTCTCGGTCAAGTGAGCAGTTGCTTTTTCCAGACTAATAGGATGTCAGTCGCAGGAAAAGGAGCCACAAGGTAGAAAAGGAAGGCCCCAACCCTCCTCCCTCATATACACACCTCCTGCACAGAGAAAAGAAGCAGAGGGATTTGGGGACAGAACAGGGAGACTACAGCTTAGAGGAATGCGGACTGTTGTGCACGAGAGGACTGGCAGAGGCCAGGAGTACAGAGGCTGAGAGCAGAGGGCGAATTGGAGAAGACAACAAGGGCCAGGAAGAGGGAGGGGGTTCTGAATTCCTCAGAGGAAGGGACGAGATGCGTCGGGAGCTGTGTAGCCTGTGAAGCTCAGATGGAGGAGGAGGAAAATGGGAAGCAGAGGCAGGGGCAAAGAGGCAGAGGCCCGGTGGCACGCGTGAGTTGATAGGAGTCTGGAGGCAGGGAGGCTAATGCTAGGAGTGGAAGCAGCCGCAAGGCAGGGGCAAGGAGGGCATGAAGAGAGAATCTCAGGGAGTTTGTGGTGAAGCAAATATGAGTGCAGGGGACACGCCTCAGGAACTCAGCCGCTGATGGAAGTTGGTGGCGAGGAAGGCCAGGATGCTTGCCACGGGACGGGCGCCGTGCCCCCAAGCCCATGACCCAACGAGACGGAAATAGAGCCAGGGCATTCTGGGGCACAGGCCTCTGCCCCTCGCTGCCCACAGTGCCTTGCTTCAGGGTGTAGACCAGAGGGGTAAAGAATGCCTTCTTTGGTTGGGGTACTTCCTGGGGATAATCCCGTGGTCCTGCCGCATTCACATGTCTCCCCTCATTGCATTCCGCCAAGAGTTGTTTGCAATTCAGGTCGCTCAAGCTGCATGGTACAGGGAATGGGAAACAGGTAAGGACAGCAGGGGAAGACACAAGTGCCAATGGGCTGGCCAACATGCAGGGCTGGGCTCCCTAGCCACGCCCACCACAACAGTATCAGGCTTGATTCGATCAAGTCGCACCCAGTGCCCTGAAAACCCTTAGCACCTTCCAAGGCACGGTAAACTGGGTGTGCTCGCAAGTGCGTGAGTGTGTCCGTGTTTGGTTGTACGAGTGCGTGTGTGTTCCTGACGCCGTACATGGGTGTACTTCCTAAACATAAGTCTGGATATGTGTAAATCGGCATCTGGATGTGGATCCAGGAGGTCCCGTCACAGTGTGTTCTGAGTGAGCATGTGGAGGCTGCGGCGAGTGACAGAGAAAGACAGAGATGGAGAGTGGGCTTGCATGTGAGAAATTTCCTGTCCATGTGCGGTGGCAGGAGTGTGTCCGATATGAAGTTGAACAGATGCGATTCAAAGTGTGTGCACGTATACTTGCTTGCTTGAAATTCCCAGGAAACCATTCATTTGGCAAGGCTGCCTTTAGTGCTGTCTGCTTCTCCAAGGTCTCCAGACATGAGTCCGGGGATGCTAAGCAGCCACTGCTGTTGGCGATCCGCATGAGAGTGATGATGACGCCTACGAATAGCATTGCTGGGAGCCAGGGTGCCTTGGCCAACGCAGGGAAGCGTCAGAATTCCCTTTCCCTGGTGTCTGAGCATAGCACCCTGCAGGAGCCTTAAACTTATGGCTGTGAGCCAACGGCCCCCGCATGCCAGCTCCTGCCTATAGCCATTATGACCCACCGCTACTCGGTAGGAGGAAGGATCTGGCAGAGATGTGGGCCAGAGAGGCCAGGCAAGAGGGCAAACAAGAGTGGAGCGGTCACCTGTGCGGTTAGGAGAACCCAATAACCCCTCACCTGCTGACCTTGAATCTCCATTGTGCTGTCATCGAACAGATGACGTGGATGGGGAGAGAGGTGGCGGATTCAGACACCGGCCACTTCCAGGACTGGCAAGGGCAGAGGAGGTGGGGGAGCTGTCCAACACGGGTTCAGCCAGGATGTGGGATGGAGCGGGAGCGGAGGTGAAAAGTGGACCCAGCCCGTCCCAGCGGGGATTCCAGGTGTGCGATTGGTGGCTCCGGAGGTCCTGTACTTCCCTGTTGGCCTGTGAGAACTGGTGAGCAGTCAGAGCCAACCCCTAAGGGCCTTCGCGTCCCTTTCGCGATGGCAACTCCACTTGGAACACTGGCACACGTCAGCAGGTGGCGCCTAGAACCTGATCACGTCACAGAGCGCCTAACCCTCCAGGCACCGCCCAGAGGCTTCCCCGCACCCCTGGGGCGCATGTGCAGTCAAGGAGGCATAAGCAGGGCCTGATGGGCTGTGAGCAACAACTGACTACCGCTAAGAGGCGTCACTCCCCCTCCCGCTAAAGCTGATCCTGTTGGAATGCAAATGCAAATGCACCTCAGCACACTGGGCAAGGCATAGAAACCCAAATCATCCAGCCACCTCCTGGAGGCTTTGCTACACGGCGGGCCGCGCATGCGCAGTCCTGCAACCTCAGAAGCACACCAGGCTGCTACCTAGCAAGCCAGTGAAGGGCTTCAAGTGGTCTCGGTCAAGTGAGCAGTTGCTTTTTCCAGACTAATAGGATGTCAGTCGCAGGAAAAGGAGCCACAAGGTAGAAAAGGAAGGCCCCAACCCTCCTCCCTCATATACACACCTCCTGCACAGAGAAAAGAAGCAGAGGGATTTGGGGACAGAACAGGGAGACTACAGCTTAGAGGAATGCGGACTGTTGTGCACGAGAGGACTGGCAGAGGCCAGGAGTACAGAGGCTGAGAGCAGAGGGCGAATTGGAGAAGACAACAAGGGCCAGGAAGAGGGAGGGGGTTCTGAATTCCTCAGAGGAAGGGACGAGATGCGTCGGGAGCTGTGTAGCCTGTGAAGCTCAGATGGAGGAGGAGGAAAATGGGAAGCAGAGGCAGGGGCAAAGAGGCAGAGGCCCGGTGGCACGCGTGAGTTGATAGGAGTCTGGAGGCAGGGAGGCTAATGCTAGGAGTGGAAGCAGCCGCAAGGCAGGGGCAAGGAGGGCATGAAGAGAGAATCTCAGGGAGTTTGTGGTGAAGCAAATATGAGTGCAGGGGACACGCCTCAGGAACTCAGCCGCTGATGGAAGTTGGTGGCGAGGAAGGCCAGGATGCTTGCCACGGGACGGGCGCCGTGCCCCCAAGCCCATGACCCAACGAGACGGAAATAGAGCCAGGGCATTCTGGGGCACAGGCCTCTGCCCCTCGCTGCCCACAGTGCCTTGCTTCAGGGTGTAGACCAGAGGGGTAAAGAATGCCTTCTTTGGTTGGGGTACTTCCTGGGGATAATCCCGTGGTCCTGCCGCATTCACATGTCTCCCCTCATTGCATTCCGCCAAGAGTTGTTTGCAATTCAGGTCGCTCAAGCTGCATGGTACAGGGAATGGGAAACAGGTAAGGACAGCAGGGGAAGACACAAGTGCCAATGGGCTGGCCAACATGCAGGGCTGGGCTCCCTAGCCACGCCCACCACAACAGTATCAGGCTTGATTCGATCAAGTCGCACCCAGTGCCCTGAAAACCCTTAGCACCTTCCAAGGCACGGTAAACTGGGTGTGCTCGCAAGTGCGTGAGTGTGTCCGTGTTTGGTTGTACGAGTGCGTGTGTGTTCCTGACGCCGTACATGGGTGTACTTCCTAAACATAAGTCTGGATATGTGTAAATCGGCATCTGGATGTGGATCCAGGAGGTCCCGTCACAGTGTGTTCTGAGTGAGCATGTGGAGGCTGCGGCGAGTGACAGAGAAAGACAGAGATGGAGAGTGGGCTTGCATGTGAGAAATTTCCTGTCCATGTGCGGTGGCAGGGTGTGTCCGATATGAAGTTGAACAGATGCAATTCAAAGTGTGTGCACGTATACTTGCTTGCTTGAAATTCCCAGGAAACCATTCATTTGGCAAGGCTGCCTTTAGTGCTGTCTGCTTCTCCAAGGTCTCCAGACATGAGTCCGGGGATGCTAAGCAGCCACTGCTGTTGGCGATCCGCATGAGAGTGATGATGACGCCTAACGAATAGCATTGCTGGGAGCCAGGGTGCCTTGGCCAACGCAGGGAAGCGTCAGAATTCCCTTTCCCTGGTGTCTGAGCATAGCACCCTGCAGGAGCCTTAAACTTATGGCTGTGAGCCAACGGCCCCCGCATGGCCAGCTCCTGCCTATAGCCATTATGACCCACCGCTACTCGGTAGGAGGAAGGATCTGGCAGAGATGTGGGCCAGAGAGGCCAGGCAAGAGGGCAAACAAGAGTGGAGCGGTCACCTGTGCGGTTAGGAGAACCCAATAACCCCTCACCTGCTGACCTTGAATCTCCATTGTGCTGTCATCGAACAGATGACGTGGATGGGGAGAGAGGTGGCGGATTCAGACACCGGCCACTTCCAGGACTGGCAAGGGCAGAGGAGGTGGGGGAGCTGTCCAACACGGGTTCAGCCAGGATGTGGGATGGAGCGGGAGCGGAGGTGAAAAGTGGACCCAGCCCGTCCCAGCGGGGATTCCAGGTGTGCGATTGGTGGCTCCGGAGGTCCTGTACTTCCCTGTTGGCCTGTGAGAACTGGTGAGCAGTCAGAGCCAACCCCTAAGGGCCTTCGCGTCCCTTTCGCGATGGCAACTCCACTTGGAACACTGGCACACGTCAGCAGGTGGCGCCTAGAACCTGATCACGTCACAGAGCGCCTAACCCTCCAGGCACCGCCCAGAGGCTTCCCCGCACCCCTGGGGCGCATGTGCAGTCAAGGAGGCATAAGCAGGGCCTGATGGGCTGTGAGCAACAACTGACTACCGCTAAGAGGCGTCACTCCCCCTCCCGCTAAAGCTGATCCTGTTGGAATGCAAATGCAAATGCACCTCAGCACACTGGGCAAGGCATAGAAACCCAAATCATCCAGCCACCTCCTGGAGGCTTTGCTACACGGCGGGCCGCGCATGCGCAGTCCTGCAACCTCAGAAGCACACCAGGCTGCTACCTAGCAAGCCAGTGAAGGGCTTCAAGTGGTCTCGGTCAAGTGAGCAGTTGCTTTTTCCAGACTAATAGGATGTCAGTCGCAGGAAAAGGAGCCACAAGGTAGAAAAGGAAGGCCCCAACCCTCCTCCCTCATATACACACCTCCTGCACAGAGAAAAGAAGCAGAGGGATTTGGGGACAGAACAGGGAGACTACAGCTTAGAGGAATGCGGACTGTTGTGCACGAGAGGACTGGCAGAGGCCAGGAGTACAGAGGCTGAGAGCAGAGGGCGAATTGGAGAAGACAACAAGGGCCAGGAAGAGGGAGGGGGTTCTGATTCCTCAGAGGAAGGGACGAGATGCGTCGGGAGCTGTGTAGCCTGTGAAGCTCAGATGGAGGAGGAGGAAAATGGGAAGCAGAGGCAGGGGCAAAGAGGCAGAGGCCCGGTGGCACGCGTGAGTTGATAGGAGTCTGGAGGCAGGAAGGCTAATGCTAGGAGTGGAAGCAGCCGCAAGGCAGGGGCAAGGAGGGCATGAAGAGAGAATCTCAGGGAGTTTGTGGTGAAGCAAATATGAGTGCAGGGGACAAGCCTCAGAACTCAGCCGCTGATGGAAGTTGGTGGCGAGGAAGGCCAGGATGCTTGCCACGGACGGGCGCCGTGCCCCCAAGCCCATGACCCAACTAGACGGAAATAGAGCCAGGGCATTCTGGGGCACAGGCCTCTGCCCCTCGCTGCCCACAGTGCCTTGCTTCAGGGTGTAGACCAGAGGGGTAAAGAATGCCTTCTTTGGTTGGGGTACTTCCTGGGGATAATCCCGTGGTCCTGCCGCATTCACATGTCTCCCCTCATTGCATTCCGCCAAGAGTTGTTTGCAATTCAGGTCGCTCAAGCTGCATGGTACAGGGAATGGGAAACAGGTAAGGACAGCAGGGGAAGACACAAGTGCCAATGGGCTGGCCAACATGCAGGGCTGGGCTCCCTAGCCACGCCCACCACAACAGTATCAGGCTTGATTCGATCAAGTCGCACCCAGTGCCCTGGAAAACCCTTAGCACCTTCCAAGGCACGGTAAACTGGGTGTGCTCGCAAGTGCGTGAGTGTGTCCGTGTTTGGTTGTACGAGTGCGTGTGTGTTCCTGACACCGTACATGGGTGTACTTCCTAAACATAAGTCTGGATATGTGTAAATCGGCATCTGGATGTGGATCCAGGAGGTCCCGTCACAGTGTGTTCTGAGTGAGCATGTGGAGGCTGCGGCGAGTGACAGAGAAAGACAGAGATGGAGAGTGGGCTTGCATGTGAGAAATTTCCTGTCCATGTGCGGTGGCAGGAGTGTGTCCGATATGAAGTTGAACAGATGCAATTCAAAGTGTGTGCACGTATACTTGCTTGCTTGAAATTCCCAGGAAACCATTCATTTGGCAAGGCTGCCTTTAGTGCTGTCTGCTTCTCCAAGGTCTCCAGACATGAGTCCGGGGATGCTAAGCAGCCACTGCTGTTGGCGATCCGCATGAGAGTGATGATGACGCCTACGAATAGCATTGCTGGGAGCCAGGGTGCCTTGGCCAACGCAGGGAAGCGTCAGAATTCCCTTTCCCTGGTGTCTGAGCATAGCACCCTGCAGGAGCCTTAAACTTATGGCTGTGAGCCAACGGCCCCCGCATGGCCAGCTCCTGCCTATAGCCATTATGACCCACCGCTACTCGGTAGGAGGAAGGATCTGGCAGAGATGTGGGCCAGAGAGGCCAGGCAAGAGGGCAAACAAGAGTGGAGCGGTCACCTGTGCGGTTAGGAGAACCCAATAACCCCTCACCTGCTGACCTTGAATCTCCATTGTGCTGTCATCGAACAGATGACGTGGATGGGGAGAGAGGTGGCGGATTCAGACACCGGCCACTTCCAGGACTGGCAAGGGCAGAGGAGGTGGGGGAGCTGTCCAACACGGGTTCAGCCAGGATGTGGGATGGAGCGCGAGCGGAGGTGAAAAGTGGACCCAGCCCGTCCCAGCGGGGATTCCAGGTGTGCGATTGGTGGCTCCGGAGGTCCTGTACTTCCCTGTTGGCCTGTGAGAACTGGTGAGCAGTCAGAGCCAACCCTAAGGGCCTTCGCGTCCCTTTCGCGATGGCAACTCCACTTGGAACACTGGCACACGTCAGCAGGTGGCGCCTAGAACCTGATCACGTCACAGAGCGCCTAACCCTCCAGGCACCGCCCAGAGGCTTCCCCGCACCCCTGGGGCGCATGTGCAGTCAAGGAGGCATAAGCAGGGCCTGATGGGCTGTGAGCAACAACTGACTACCGCTAAGAGGCGTCACTCCCCCTCCCGCTAAAGCTGATCCTGTTGGAATGCAAATGCAAATGCACCTCAGCACACTGGGCAAGGCATAGAAACCCAAATCATCCAGCCACCTCCTGGAGGCTTTGCTACACGGCGGGCCGCGCATGCGCAGTCCTGCAACCTCAGAAGCACACCAGGCTGCTACCTAGCAAGCCAGTGAAGGGCCTTCAAGTGGTCTCGGTCAAGTGAGCAGTTGCTTTTTTCCAGACTAATAGGATGTCAGCTCGCAGGAAAAGAGCCACAAGGTAGAAAAGGAAGGGCCCCAACCCTCCTCCCTCATATACACACCTCCTGCACAGAGAAAAGAAGCAGAGGGATTTGGGGACAGAACAGGGAGACTACAGCTTAGAGGAATGCGGACTGTTTGTGCACGAGAGGACTGGCAGAGGCCAGGAGTACAGAGGCTGAGAGCAGAGGCGAATTGGAGAAGACAACAAGGGCCAGGAAGAGGGAGGGGGGTTCTGAATTCCTCAGAGGAAGGGACGAGATGCGTCGGGAGCTGTGTAGCCTGTGAAGCTCAGATGAGGAGGAGGAAAATGGGAAGCAGAGGCAGGGGCAAAGAGGCAGAGGCCCGGTGGCACGCGTGAGTTGATAGAGGTCTGGAGGCAGGGAGGCTAATTGCTAGGAGTGGAAGCAGCCGCAAGGCAGGGGCAAGAGGGCATGAAGAGAGAATCTCAGGGAGTTTGTGGTGAAGCAAATATGAGTGCAGGGGACACGCCTCAGGAACTCAGCCGCTGATGGAAGTTGGTGGCGAGGAAGGCCAGGATGCTTGCCACGGGACGGGCGCCGTGCCCCCAAGCCCATGACCCACGAGACGGAAATAGAGCCAGGGCATTCTGGGGCACAGGCCTCTGCCCCTCGCTGCCCACAGTGCCTTGCTTCAGGGTGTAGACCAGAGGGGTAAAGAATGCCTTCTTTGGTTGGGGTACTTCCTGGGGATAATCCCGTGGTCCTGCCGCATTCACATGTCTCCCCTCATTGCATTCCGCCAAGAGTTGTTTGCAATTCAGGTCGCTCAAGCTGCAAGGTACAGGGAATGGGAAACAGGTAAGGACAGCAGGGGAAGACACAAGTGCCAATGGGCTGGCCAACATGCAGGGCTGGGCTCCCTAGCCACGCCCACCACAACAGTATCAGGCTTGATTCGATCAAGTCGCACCCAGTGCCCTGAAAACCCTTAGCACCTTCCAAGGCACGGTAAACTGGGTGTGCTCGCAAGTGCGTGAGTGTGTCCGTGTTTGTTGTACGAGTGCGTGTGTGTTCCTGACGCGTACATGGGTGTACTTCCTAAACATAAGTCTGGATATGTTTAAATCGGCATCTGGATGTGGATCCAGGAGGTCCCGTCACAGTGTGTTCTGAGTGAGCATGTGGAGGCTGCGGCGAGTGACAGAGAAAGACAGAGATGGAGAGGTGGGCTTGCATGTGAGAAATTTCCTGTCCTAGTGCGGTGGCAGGAGTGTGTCCGATATGAAGTTGAACAGATGCAATTCAAAGTGTGTGCACGTATACTTGCTTGCTTGAAATTCCCAGGAAACCATCATTTTGGCAAGGCTGCCTTTAGTGCTGTCTGCTTCTCCAAGGTCTCCAGACATGAGTCCGGGGATGCTAAGCAGCCACTGCTGTTGGCGATCCGCATGAGAGTGATGATGACGCCTAAGAATAGCATTGCTGGGAGCCAGGGTGCCTTGGCCAACGCAGGAAGCGTCCAGAATTCCTTTCCCTGGTGTCTGAGCATAGCACCCTGCAGGAGCCTTAAACTTATGGCTGTGAGCCAACGGCCCCCGCATGGCCAGCTCCTGCCTATAGCCATTATGACCCACCGCTACTCGGTAGGAGGAAGGATCTGGCAGAGATGTGGGCCAGAGAGGCCAGGCAAGAGGGCAAACAAGATGGGAGCGGTCACCTGTGCGGTTAGGAGAACCCAATTAACCCCTCACCTGCTGACCTTGAATCTCCATTGTGCTGTCATCGAACAGATGACGTGGATGGGAGAGAGGTGGCGGATTCAGACACCGGCCACTTCCAGGACTGGCAAGGGCAGAGGAGGTGGGGGAGCTGTCCAACACGGGTTCAGCCAGGATGTGGATGGAGCGCGAGCGGAGGTGAAAAGTGGACCCAGCCCGTCCCAGCGGGGATTCCAGTGTGCGATTGGTGGCTCCGGAGGTCCTGTACTTCCCTGTTGGCCTGTGAGAACTGGTGAGCAGTCAGAGCCAACCCCTAAGGGCCTTCGCGGTCCCTTTCGCGATGGCAACTCCACTTGGAACACTGGCACACGTCAGCAGTGGCGCCTAGAACCTGATCACGTCACAGAGCGCCTAACCCTCCAGGCACCGCCCAGAGGCTTCTCCCGCACCCCTGGGGCGCATGTGCAGTCAAGGAGGCATAAGCAGGGCCTGATGGGCTGTGAGCAACAACTGACTACCGCTAAGAGGCGTCACTCCCCCCTCCCGCTAAAGCTGATCCTGTTGGAATGCAAATGCAAATGCACCTCAGCACACTGGGCAAGGCATAGAAACCCAAATCATCCAGCCACCTCCTGGAGGCTTTGCTACACGGCGGGGCCGCGCATGCGCAGTCCTGCAACCTCAGAAGCACACCAGGCTGCTACCTAGCAAGCCAGTGAAGGGCTTCAAGTGGTCTCGGTCAAGTGAGCAGTTGCTTTTTTCCAGACTAATAGGATGTCAGTCGCAGGAAAAGGAGCCACAAGGTAGAAAAGGAAGGCCCCAACCCTCCTCCCTCATTACACACCTCCTGCACAGAGAAAAGAAGCAGAGGGATTTGGGGACAGAACAGGGAGACTACAGCTTAGAGGAATGCGGACTGTTGTGCACGAGAGGACTGGCAGAGTCCAGGAGTACAGAGGCTGAGAGCAGAGGGCGAATTGGAGAAGACAACAAGGGCCATGGAAGAGGGAGGGGGTTCTGAATTCCTCAGAGGAAGGGACGAGATGCGTCGGGAGCTGTGTAGCCTGTGAAGCTCAGATGGAGGAGGAGGAAAATGGGAAGCAGAGGCAGGGGCAAAGAGGCAGAGGCCCGGTGGCACGCGTGAGTTGATAGGAGTCTGGAGGCAGGGAGGCTAATGCTAGGAGTGGAAGCAGCCGCAAGGCAGGGGCAAGGAGGGCATGAAGAGAGAATCTCAGGGAGTTTGTGGAGAAGCAAATATGAGTGCAGGGGACACGCCTCAGGAACTCAGCCGCTGATGGAAGTTGGTGGCGAGGAAGGCCAGGATGCTTGCCACGGGACGGGCGCCGTGCCCCCAAGCCCATGACCCAAACGAGACGGAAATAGAGCCAGGGCATTCTGGGGCACAGGCCTCTGCCCCTCGCTGCCCACAGTGCCTTGCTTCAGGGTGTAGACCAGAGGGGTAAAGAATGCCTTCTTTGGTTGGGGTACTTCCTGGGGATAATCCCGTGGTCCTGCCGCATTCACATTCTCCCCTCATTGCATTCCGCCAAGAGTTGTTTGCAATTCAGGTCGCTCAAGCTGCATGGTACAGGGAATGGGAAACAGGTAAGGACAGCAGGGGAAGACACAAGTGCCAATGGGCCTGGCCACATGCAGGGCTGGGCTCCCTAGCCACGCCCACCACAACAGTATCAGGCTTGATTCGATCAAGTCGCACCCAGTGCCCTGAAAACCCTTAGCACCTTCCAAGGCACCGGTAAACTGGGTGTGCTCGCAAGTGCGTGAGTGTGTCCCGTGTTTGGTTTACGAGTGCGTGTGTGTCCTGACGCCGTACATGGTGTACTTCCTAAACATAAGTCTGGATATGTGTAAATCGGCATCATGGATGTGGATCCAGGAGGTCCCGTCACAGTGTGTTCTGAGTGAGCATGTGGAGGCTGCGGCGAGTGACAGAGAAAGACAGAGATGGAGAGTGGGGCTTGCATGTGAGAAATTTCCTGTCCATGTGCGGTGGCAGGAGTGTGTCCGATATGAAGTTGAACAGATGCAATTCAAAGTGTGTGCACGTATACTTGCTTGCTTGAAATTCCAGGAAACCATTCATTTGGCAAGGCTGCCTTTAGTGCTGTCTGCTTCTCCAAGTCTCCAGACATGAGTCCGGGGATGCTAAGCAGCCACTGCTGTTGGCGATCCGCATGAGAGTGATGATGACGCCTAAGAATAGCATTGCTGGGAGCCAGGGTGCCTTGGCCAACGCAGGAAGCGTCAGAATTCCCTTTCCCTGGTGTCTGAGCATAGCACCCTGCAGGAGCCT
>NW_025959487.1:0-35703 GCF_023159225.1 Perognathus longimembris pacificus | reverse complement strand
CAACTCCAGGGCGTGCACAGTCGGGGCCAGGCGGTGCGCCCCACATCTCCTCCTTTTCTGTTTAATAAGCTGGTGGATGTCCTACTCGAGAAAGCGCCTGTCTTAGGTCGTCCCCCCTGAAGGATCTTACCTGTCATTGGCTGGCCATCCTAGCTCGTCGGGCCACCCTGCCTATGAGGCTTGCCAGCCCCAGCAAAGGAACAAGGCGGGAGGAGAGGGGTCTGTGCTCAAGAGGAGGCCCTGCTATTTCTGCCTCACGCCTGTGCACTCTGGTAGGCTGCACATCCTGGAAGGGGCCATGACCAATTTCATAGGGTTCCCAAATGGCTAAAGGCAGCATAATGCTGCCAAACCACCATTGACTGGACAGCTCTGGCTCATTGCTTAAGAACTAGGGGAAGCCTATTTGCCCTAGCATGGTCAGGTGTAAATACAGAGGCTATATAAGCACAGAGGCAAATGCAAACACAGGTCATGGGGGTCTCTCCCACGAGGAGGAGAGGGTAGGGGAGCCACCAGCATTCCTTCCAGAGGGACCAGCCAACACAGCAAGCCTGCAGCTCCCAATGAACAGTACCCACACCTTGCTCCCTGTTGATCTTGCTAGCACCTGGCACTGGACCGTCCATGGGGGGAATGGAGTGGATCGGGTGAGAGAACAGAAACACTTATTTCCTTGAAGCTTAAGAACATAATGGGAGGGCTGAAAGTGAGGAAGTGGGTGGATGGACCTTGAATAAACATTCAGAACCATCTAGTTCTCCTTTCTGTTACAACCTAAAGCCTGCAAGACCAGAGATCTGTCACACAACTCTCCTCTATCTTATTGGCACCAAAAGGGTCCGAGGACATGTTAGATTGTTGCAGAGCCATAAATGAAATACTCATTTTCAATACTTGATGCACTTAGGGTACATTTGAAACCCATTTCCCTCTTCTACCTTTACGCTTCTATCTCCCAAACACACCTGAAGCCAAGTTTATCATCCAATTGAGGAGGAAGAGAGCAGAGGAGGAGGAGAGCAGAGGAGGAAGAGAGCAAAGGAGGCGGAGAGCAGAGGAGCTCAGAGGAGTGCAGAGGAGAGCATTATTTATTTTTGTTTGTTTTGCTCCCAGCTGGGAGGAGAGCCACAGGCTGAGGATGGTCCTTGCCTGCGGGTCCCCGTGCTGAGCCCCATACAGGTCCCTCACCGCGCCTGCCTGGCACCTACTCTGCCAACTACTTGTGCAGCCGCCAGGACTGAACTTTGGAGGACTTGTCGCTACTCCTCTGGCCATTTGTCTTGGCAGGAGGTAGAAGGTGGCCAGAGGACCCCCCCCTTACCATGCTGGTGAAGAAGCCTGTGGGGAAGGGAGCAGGGTGAAAGGCTGGATCTGAAGAACCCAGCCCTTCCAGGCAGCATTGCACCTGTGCCATGCCCCCGTGCACCACCCTGGCCACCCTCCTCTCCGGGGTGGCCATGATTTCGTGTCTGTAACTTGGGGTGAAAACCAACGACCTTCAGGCGAGGATCCTCACCCTGGAATCTGCTAAAAGGGCACCCTCCGTTCCCCTGCTGCCGGAGAAGGCAGATCAGCTGAAGACCATAGTCAGGTGTGTGAGGCTGGGCCTTGCTCGAGGGGGAGTTGCATGTGGATAGAATTTTGCACAGGTTCAGTCAGTCTACAGGATCCACCCTTACTGGTTATACAGTTGATTTGGGATGTGTGAGCCTCTGTGGTATCTATTTATTCAAGTCCCTTCCTTGGTTTCTCTCCAAGTCTGTGTGGAGGATCTTCCCTCTGTCTTCCTTAAGGATTGCATGTTGCAATGGCAGTAGGGGCTTTGCCCGGCTGTTTAGTTTTGTGGAGTCTGGGCTGTCAGCATTCTCAGTTGTATGGAGAATATTCATTGTAATGCTCACATCTGTTTTTCATTTGATAAGGTTAGGCCTTATCAATAGAGAATGGTAAGCACTCTTAAAAGTGAAATAAGCCATAGATTTAAAAATTCATTTAACTCGGAATTCTTTTCATATTAAAGGTTTTAAAAATTGGGAAAAAAAAGTTTTCCTTTGTTTTTTTTGGAGGGGGAGAGTTAACAGAGGTTGTGTTCAGATATTGATGAATGGAGAATTGAAAGGGATTCCTTTAAAGATGACTTAGACTCCAGTAGGGAGAGGGTAGTTTTTCTGCCAGTGGAGAGATGCAGTAGTTGCAGCCCGAATGTGATAAAGTATGTCTACAACATTGGCTGTTATTGATAGGACACACATTGCCATGAGCTGCATTGTTAGTGCCGGAGTTTTGCCTTGGCTGTGCAGGGAGAGGGTGTGTTAGGTCCTCTCCCTGAGGGCTATATGCAGATGTCCCCACCTAATTAAGTCTCCACCCAGTTACCTGGGTAACCTGCAGACCTGGAGGCAGTTACCTTTCCCTGAGGTCACCTCATAATCCACCTGGCCACACCCCTTGCCCCTGCCCTAGATAAAGCAGGGCTGTGTGGGGGTCGCACTCTCTCTTTCTCCCCCCCCCCCTCTCCCTTCTCTCTGGCCATGGATCATCTTGGTCACAGGCCAGCAGTTTGGTAATAAACTTTTCTCTCCTGCCTGAATACCGCGTGGCGTTCTCCTTTACCGGCTACCTACTTTAAAAACCTAACAGGGTGGTGATAGTTGAATAATGAAGAAAGGTATTACCCAAATCTTTCAATCTATGTCAATGTTAAATTGATTTTTAAATTAAAAACAAAATTATGTCTTGAGTACTGTTAGCATTGGCTAAGATCCATGCACTTACATAAATGCTGTTTGTGCAGGCTATCAAACATTATTAACAGCCACAGAGGAAGAGTCCCTGAAGAACTCACAGAACTGGGATACTACTGCTAGCTCTTAATATATCTTCTTTTCCTACAGGAATCCTACGAACACATGGCTAAACTGAGAATCACAAGAGAAACACCTTCTGAGTGCAACTGTCCAGCAGGTAAGAAATGAAACTTAACTAGGTTCCATCTAGGGGAGAGCATTTGCAAACAAACGATCATATGCCTGTCAGGTCTACCTGTAACAGTAACAGAGAAAGAATGCAGACCCAACTTGCTTTAAGAAAATCAACATGTCTCCCTTTGACAGATGGTGAGTAAAGCCACAAATATTATTTTAAGCAGCATACCAGTGTCTGTGAGGGGAAAAAAAAGAGCTAATCACCATGAAAAATATTGGCAAGGGGATATACAAATTTCTTAGTATCCCGGATTGAAAAGTCATCTTCAATTTTATTAAATAACTTCAGTGTTCGTGGTGAACCTGGTCTGAATAGCTGTGAAGCCTGGTGTCTAATGTTATATTAGTGCAGAGTTTTTTGTGGTTATTATATTCGCAAGTGATCTGACCTGTAGGTAAAAATGAAGACTAAAGGAAATTAGTTCTTTATTTTGTTCTCAGTACCTTGCCAGAAATATTCTTCCATGTTGTCCATTTTTCTGTGTAGTTATAAGAAACCATAGTGACAGTGTGTATTAGAAGGATAGAGACGAAAGGGTAGTGAATGAGCACCCCCACCCCCCACCCCCGAATCATTAAATCTTCATTCAGAGACTTCTGAGCCTTGGTTGTTGTCTGTAGACCTAACAATTTAAAAGCTCTTGGAATATGGCCAGGGGAAGGCATTTAGTGGATCCAATGTTATATAAGGCATCAAAACTCCCATGAATGTCAAGAAGTTCTTTAGATAAACATGGTGAATGTATTTATGAACATTCTAGTTTCTTTCATCCTTATGCATGGAAAATGAGTCTTTTTCTCTCATATGGAAGAGCTCATTTCAATGTAGTCATGTGCTTCATAATGACACTTCAACCCAAGACAGGTCACAAATATAACAGTGGACCCCTAAGATTGTGTAACCTAGTGATGTCATAGCCAGCTTAGTTTGTGTGAGTGAGCTGTGTGATGTTTGCTCAGCAGTGGGATGGCAACAGCACAGCCCTTAGAACACACCCCAGTTATGATTAAGCTGCAGGCGACTGTGAAAAACTTTGCGGCTGCTGTTCAATGCTGGCTCACGCCTGTAATCCTGGCTACTCAGTAGGTGGAGATCTGAGAATTGCAGTTCAAAGCCAGCCTAGTCAGCAAAGTCTATGAGACTCTTATCTCCAACAAACTAAGAAAAAGCTGGAAAAGGCACTGTGGCTCAAGTGGTAGAACGCTAGCCTTGAGCACAGAGAGGCTCAGGGATAGCACCCAAGACCCTGAGTCCAAGCCCCAGGACTGGGGATAAAAAGGACTACTGCCTGTAATTTCTTATAGTTTGCGGTTGGTTTTTGTCTCATGATAACTAGTTCAGGCACAGTTTAGACTTTTCAATTTTCAGGTTATACAGCATAAAAGCTTTTAGTATTTGTATTTAGTATTTGTATTTGACCATCTTTGAGATATATTATTTTTTCAGTGAAGGCTTTTGATGAGAAGACAAAGCGTGGATGTTTGACATTGTGTGTTTCATCCTGAGTAGTTGAGAAAGACCTCAGAAGTAAGATATTCAAGGGAAGAACTTTTCCAGGACAGGAATGAAATCACAGCTGCCCCTGCCCCATAGAGATGATGTTAATTTCCCCGACAGTGGGTAGGGTAGGTATAGGACTTCACAAATCACACCTGGCAGGAAAGAGCATCTTTTGAATATACAAAAAAATCCAGTACACGGGCTGTGTGTATGTGGGGAGCTTAAATTTAATTTGGAAGATTCATAACAAACTTGGTAAAATGTTGAAAAGTGACCACACCGAGTTCTATTTCCAGAGGAGATACTATTGTTTTTATGATGCTTCATGTAGGCCAGTGATTGAACTCTTGTCATCTGGGAGAAAGCTATTATCCTTAAGAGTTTGCTGTATATTCCCTGGGATGATTATTACAGACTTTGTTTTTCCATCTTGCTTTTTTTGGGGTCAGTCCTGGGCCTTGGACTCAGGGCCTGAGCACTGTCCCTGGCTTCTTCCCGCTCAATGCTAGAACTCTGCCACCTGAGCCACAGCGCCCCTTCTGGCCGTTTTCCATATATGTGGTGCTGGGGAATCGAACAGAGAGCTTCTTGCCACTAGGCCATATTCCCAGCCCTGTTTTTCCATCTTAATGTGATAAATGAATAATAAACAGCAATTCTCTTGGGTTGTTGTTTATTGGTTGCTCTATCACCTGCTTTCCTTCTTGCCACCACTAGAACTCTGCATTACATCAGTTTTTACCTGGCTCCTTGGGAGGGAACTCTGAAGGGGCACATTCAAACACACAGAACCAGATGGGGTTTTTGGTGAGTTACAGAAATAAACTCAGTTCTGCTTGTCCAATAACAAGACATCACCCAAACGCAGGCTTTGTGTTAAAAGATTCTGGAGAAAACCAGCTGATGCAGGATTATCTTAGGGAATGAGCTGGCTGGCCAAAAGGGCTTAGAAAGAAGATATGGCACTTCCCACCTGATTTGGCTGGAACCTCTGTTCGCCATGTGTGACTAAGACTTGTCACCCAGACATCTGTTTGCAGGACAGAGTGAGACAAGTGTGACCTCAACTCAGTTCCTGTGGACACATGCCCATCCATTGAAGTTGACACTCTTGATGACAGGCTGAGTCTCAGAGCCAAGGGTCGGTAGCAAAGAAGCAAATTTGTGTTGTTTGTACTCACTGATGGCTTCTGCTAGAACTCAGGTCTTACTGGGGTTTTCCCAGGTAGCCTCTGTGGGAAGGCTTTGAGGACGATTTATTGAATGGCTTCTCACAGTAGGAGAGGCTCTTTGTGATTTACTTTCTATAACTAGGAGAGTTTTAAGTGCTAGCAATCTTAGGATTTGTCCCCTGGGCAGAGGGACTCCAGAGCTAGAAGCCTCATAAGGAATCCAGAATGAGCTGGATATGTCTAGACTGCAATCTTAGATCTGATACTAAATAATGGTGTGACTGTGATCAAATGAATGCACTTCATTTTTTCACCAGGAAAAAAAAAGAGTAGAAATTCCTTCTCCATTGTACGATTTATGTAAATTGTTTGGCATATTAGTGTTTAGAGCTTAAATAATACTTCTGTTTTTTTTGTGTTGGTTTTTTTTTTGTAAGTTTCTCAGAAAGACTAGGCAAATTCTCTTACCACTAAAGCTGCACCCACAGTTCATTAGTCTTTTTCTTACATTCCTTCCTCTGCTCCACAGAGGAACAAGTGGGAAATGTTGCAAAAGTTGCTCAGAACCTAAAGCTAATGTACATGGCGGTTAGTTAAACATCTGTAGGTCATTTATAAAGATAATCTTGCCTGTCAGTATCTCTTGGTGTTGTAGCAGTGGAATTTGGGGTTTTCATGATACCTAGTTTTGTCTCCAAAGTGTTCACAAAAATGACAGGGGAAACAGACCATTTAGACAGAAGCATACCGGGTAGAAAGACTTGGATTTATTGGGCATGGACTTAGTAAAGAGTGTTTTAAAGCTTCAATATGAGATGTTTACCAAAATGAGTGTCTTCTCCATCTGACTCGTAGACCTATTCAAATCAGATTTATTTATACAGTGATATTTATAACATAAAATTGGACAGTCATTATTATATCATCTTTGTCCTCAGTAGAAAGGCATATTTACCTTTTTTGTAAGATCAAGAGACGCTCTAGAAAACCAAAAGAAAATTTTCTTTTAAGAACCCCAAATAATTCATCAAAGCTATGTTTAGCAGACTTGCGTTAGCAATGGCAGAGACAAGGAAATAACAGCTGCTATTTGTGGCTTGATCCCTGTCATACCTGACTGTCTCTAAGAGAGTAACTTGGCTCGTCACTATGGCTACAGAATTCTACTTCAGGTTGTGTTCTTTGGATCTTCCATGAAGTATGCATAAAGCAGGCATATTTACAGAAAGGTTTCTCTGTCCAGCCAATGAAGAACGATGGGTATGGATACACCATTCAAGTGATAAGAACTCATTCATCAGTACCATTGGCCTCCTCAGCCTATTAGGTGTTGAAAAGATATGTCCCAGCCATCCCAGAGGACCATGCAGAGATCATCACAGACAGGAGAAGAAGGTTCAAAAGGAGGTTTATTAGTGGGGCCATAGTTCCCATGGGAGAGGGAGCTACATGGTGTCTGCACCTTATCCAGGTGGCAGCTTCTCTCTCTGGGGGTAAAGGGGAAGTAGATAGGTAGTGAGTAGGAGTGGCTCATTAGGTATGGGTGGATCTGGGGGCTAGTGGGAGGAGCTGAGGACCTGAGGCTAAGGAAATGCAAACAGGTATAAGAACCTCTGTGGTGTCATCCATGAAGAATAGGAAATGAAGAAAGCCACCTTGGCTTTTTCATTCACATGTTACACAATCTTGTGCAAATCATTTCCACATATGGCTTTTTACAAACTGGTCATATCATTGTACGTAAGAGCTGGGCAATAACGACTTAGCATCTTAGTCAATTCTCTACCTAGCATAAATTCTAAACAGTACCAGATTTTGGGATTTTTTTTTGTGGGGGGGCAAATGAGGCAGACTTGCCCTGCATCCTCATGGAGTTTCTAGTTCCATGAAGATGACACCAAATGTTAATTTGAAAAGGACTTTCCATGTGGGATAAGCAAAATCAAGAGGAGTACATTTTGGAGCTTATAACCTAAATCTATGAAATGTTTACAATATGGGAAGTTGTTTAAATGGTTTGGTGGTAGAGAAAGAAAACTATACTTATGTTTCAGAAATTCATAATAGAAGAAAATATGGCTCCTGAGAAAATCTGTAGGAATGGATACAAAGTTTGTTGGTTGCCTTTTGAATTTCTAAGAATTGATGGATAGGTAGATAAAGGTACACTGGTAGCTGATCTGCTGATATTCCAAATGAAAGAAACATGATATTTTTTTCTTGGTCATGGGGCTTGAACTCTGGGCCTGGGCTCTGTCCCTGTGCTCTTCAGCTCTACTCCCTGAGCCACTTTCTAAACATGATTTTTAATATAGAATGGACAGCCTGTTCTATATGATGGTAGTCTACTCTATTCTATGAATAGTGAGATTAAAGTTGAGAACTTCTTGTGTGGAGTGTTTAACAGCTACAGGTAAAAAGTGAGACTAGAAGCCATCTGGTGGTGGCTCAGTTATAATTCTAGCTTCTTAGGAGATTGCAATCTGAAGGTTGGGATTCAAAGCCAGCCTAGGCAGGAACTTCCATGAGTCTCTCACCTTCAATAGCCACCAAAAAGCCAAAGTAGAGCTGTGGCTCAAGTGATAGAAAGCCAGCCTTGAGCGAAAAAGTTAAGGGGCAATGCCCAGGCCCTGAGGTCAAGCCCTAGTATGAGCATACACAGAAAGTAGATACTTCTTAAGGTATCCTCTATACTTATGAAATGACTATTTACAAAGTGGGAGTAAATGCCAACAAGCGCAAGTACCCCTCATTCCCAAGTGGGAGCAGTACAGATCCTGGTGATGGATTGAGGACGCCCCAGTATGGTGATGGACGTAAATGTTCATGCTTGCTTTGAGATAGAGCACTCTTCCCCCTGGTGTCAGAGCCTTTGTGTTCCTTTGCTAATCCAGTTGACTTGAGCATATAAAACTCCATGTCTTGCTGTATACATTTTCAATGATACAGAGAACAGAAACAGTTTTACCTTAAGAAACTTGAATAAGCAACTTGAGATGGTGAATGTTATGGAAATGAAAATGGCAGATATTCTCCACTTCCTGTGACACAGAACAGGGCACAGTGATGAGGGTGCCCCCACGAATATCCCCAGTAAGTCTTTCTCAGGCCTACTGAATCCAAAAGGCTGGACATGACATGCTCAGTGACTTTTCTGCTGAGAGTGGACAAGGACAAGTTGCCTTTTGAAGGGGTGTTCTTGTTTCTTCTCTTTTGTCTGCCTTGTTTACAAATGAAGAAGCTAATTCTTCCAATTCTTGCTCTGTGATGCTTGGCTTGGAACTTGAGGCCTTTTCCTTGCTTCATTTAAGCCACTCCTCCAGTTCCTTTTTTTTTTTTTTTTGGCTTTTGAGTTATCTTTGGATAGTCTTTTGGGCTGGCCAGCCCTCCCCTTCCTCTATCTCTTCCACCTTTCTCCCTTTTCCTCTGCCCTTTTCACTCTTCTTCCCCTTTAACTCCTCCTCCCCTCCCTCCCCTGCTTTTCATTTGATCAGGTGGTCTCAAGACTGTGCTCCTCCCTACCTCTGTTCCCCAGTATCTGGGAAACAGAAGTGTGCCACGATGTCCGGCTTCCTTTCCCTTTCTCACTGTAGTAATTCCGTTGGTAATTATGTAAAAGGATACCAATACTACATGGAGTTTCAATTCACTGTAGCTTATTCGATGTGTAGGAGCAAGCATTCTTTCAAGGCCACAGTCTGCTCTGCTTCTGATTGCTTTGTAAGGCTGTAAAATCAACTCTGTGACATGACCCAAATGGAAGCCATCCAAGACCTATCATGAAAAACTGTTTGGGTGCCCTCCTTACCACGTTAGAGACTCTCTGGGGTGGTTTGGTGGAAGTGGAGAATGTGAAAACTGTTTATGGATGACTGAGCTGCAGGCTGAAACCTGAAACCCAGGATATGACTGGCTACACCTAGAAGCATTGCTACCTAACCTGGCTTGCCAAGATGGGTGAAGTTTGGTGGGGTGGTTTAAAGTGCCATGGAATTTCACAATGCCCCCAATCCCTCCCCAATTTGTGTTAACAATGGTGATTCTTACGTGGAGATAGGAGGAACTGAGCTAAATAGGAGTTCACTGCTCCACCAGTTTCTTCCCAATTGAATTGCGAGCTATCCCTTGTCTTCTTTGGTGATGGACAAAATCAGTAGAGAAAGCAAATAGTTTCTCCAACCCATCAGCTCTAAGATACCTGAAATGCAGTCAATGTTGCACTTGTGTATAATAGATACAGCCACAGCCATGAACTTTGGGCTAGTATTCCAACAGCTAGAATAAGTGGAATTAATACTGTCATTCAACTTACTGTGGAACTTCTTCCCCTCAAAATTTGGAATTTCTATGAGTACAGGATAATTTGGAATTGCGATGACACTTCTGACGTCATTGCCTCCAGAGATGTCACTGCCTCTTCAGTTGAAGGCCTTATTCTCTTCATGAATGGTAGTTGAAATGTATTCATTTCCCTTCATAATGTGTTCCTTACATTGATCACTAGATTCCTGCAGTTTTTGTTATAAGGGCATACTTATAGGCTTTGACACCTAAAATGTAAAAAAAAAATTATAATTTCAATTTATAGGCGTTCTGTTCTTCGTTATGGACATGAAGCTTTAATTCTTGTATTTAAAATATATTCACACGTTATAAAATACAATGATCATATTTACTCTAATTGAGTTAATTGTATCAAGCTCTGGCTTGTACATTATGGTATAACTGGGAGTCAGAATATATGTCTAGATAGTCTTCTTTGTTATCGGTTCCTCTCGCCTCTTCTCCCACTTTTCTCACCTCTTTTCCTCCTCTTCCTTCTCCCTTTTCTTCCCAAAGAGCTCAGTGTTCCTCACTGAACGTGAGGAACCTATTCCTTAATCTGTTCGCACTAGGAAGTTGGGGAAATGCACAATGTAACCCACTGTGATATCATACATCACAAACATCAACATCTCTCACCCCATCCGTCTGCCTTAAAGTCTGAGATTTTTTTAAGCCTTTAAGTCATCCCAGTTTTTGACATGTTTCTGTGCATTTTTTCATTTTTCTTTGTCCTTTTATACTTTTTGTTGCCAGCACCAGGGCTTGTACTCAGGTCCTGAGTGCTATCCCTTAGCCTTTGCACTCAAGGATAGTGGTCTACCACTTGAACCACAGCTCTGTTTCCTGATTTTTTGGTGATTAATTGTAGATAAGAGACTTTCTGGTGCATGCTTTCTTTGAACCTTGATTCTCAGAAATCATTCTTTGAGGATTACAGACATGAGCCACTGGCACCTTGCTCCTTTGAGCTTTTATTCTTCACACATACGCACATAGAGTCTTGTCAACAAGTTGCTGCTGCCATTAACTTTTTAATATAGTTATTGTTAACACTAGAGTTTTGTTGAGCAGTTAATGTTTAGCTGGCCAAATAGTATCTGCAACATAACTTTCCCCCCAAATTACAATGTCCCTTAGTATCTGAAGTGGGTTGGCTCTACAACCCATGTGGCTAATGAAGTTCTTTTAATATAAAACAGTATAATACTTGCATATAAACTACAAACATCCTTCATATACTTTGTCTTCTCTAGATTGCTTACAGTAAGTAATATAATTGAAATAATGTGTAGCTAGATTTTATACCATGTTATAGGGCATTATGACAAGAAAACAGTGTGAATGTGTTTTAGTACAGATGCACTGCTTTTCCCTTAAAGATGTACAATCTGTAATTGGTTGAATTTGCATATGCAGAGTATTTTTTTGTGCATTATTTATAGAAACTATGGTGTAAGAAAGTTGGTCTTTGGTAAAATGATGATGGTTCTATGTTGAAACTGAAATGGAATCCAGGAGGAGACTGTGAGTTTTGTGTCTGCATTTAAATGACAGGCAAGATCTTGAGAAATTACTAATATTGTAGCCAATATTGACTGAGAAATCCAATGCATTTCACAGAGAGAGTGTAAATCTGGCCACATTGTAACGAGTACAACAGAAGGAAAATTGAAAGACTAACTGGTTCCCATTGAAATGAATGTCCACTGTCATCAGGTGTTTGAGCAGGGAGTTGTGGATAGCTCTTTGGCCAAGCAAAGCACATTTTATACGTGTCTGGTAGGACAGGCAATAGAATGACACAGCAGCTCTACAAGCTATTGAGCTTTGGTGAGTGATTGTTTTCCCTTCCATATATCGTTTCAAACTATGGGCTTCAAGGAAGTCTGCAACATAAAAATGACTTTTTGTTTTGACAGACCTGGGGCTTGAACTCAGAGCCTGGGCACTGAGCTTTTGCTCAAGGCTGGCACTCAGCTCTACTCTGAACTATCTGTTGGTTGGAGCTAAGTGTCTTGTGGACTTTTCCTGCCCAGGCTTGCTTTGAACTGTGATCCTCAGATCTCATTTCTGAGTAGCTAGCATTGTAGGCATAGGCCACCAGTACCTGACTTCCTGACTTTTTCTCCTCTGTCCTTTGTCCTCCTCCTCAGGCCCCCTTCCTTCCTTCCTCCTCCTTTTTTCATCTTTCTTCTTTTTTCCCCTTTTCTTCATTGCTTTGCTTTCTGAGAGAATTCAATGATCAGCCAACCATGAAATGGGAAAGTGGACCAAATAAGGCTGGATAATTTATTTGAGCCAAACAGAGGTATTATAATCTATTAAAAATATTTAGCCAAACACACTGTATCTGTGACTTTATCTCCTAACCCTGCAGACTGTCTGGTAGTTGCCCAGGACCTGAGGCAGGAAGGCGGACCCGTGTGCCTGAACTTTCCAGTCATGTCTTTGCAACTGGTAGTTTTTAATAAAAGAAAAACTCTAACATTGTGAAATTACATCAGTGAAGAAACCATAGCTTTTTATGTTCTTGTATATGCTTTTCTTCTGTGCAACGTTATTCAATGCCCTAAATTTCAGCTAATTTTGAAATATTTTCTTGAATATTGAGATTAGTCTGGAAATCAGGCTAGGAATAAATGAAGTGCTGGTGTGGTAATAAAATTTATGTTACCATTTTATGAATATGAAAATGTCTAATTGTTATAACACAAGGTATCTTTGGATTAAGAAGTCTAGGACATTTTATTCTTTTACACCTTTTTTTTAAAGCAGGAAAACCTTTGCTTCTACCATCAGTCTTGAAGCAGAAATCCCAGAAAAGAGAATTTTATAATCAGTCACAAAGAATTCCTACACGCTTCATGTATCCCTTCCTCATCATTTCCCATTTCTTAGGAGTCTCCACATTGTTTAATTGTAATCATGTGCAACTAGCATTTTAAAGCTTCACACTGCTTTCACATTTATGGGATATGATGAGAAGATTAAGAATGGTTGAAACTTAAGAATAAATACAGGAAACTTAAGAGTAGATGTAGAAATGCGACTCCACCAGGCTTTCATGGAGCACACATTACCTCAGTGGGCTTCATGTTGTGGCCATCCATATATAGAAGAACAAACTAGAAGGTGCACTGTCCCAAACAACCCTCATTCTAGTCAGGCCCCTCTCCTGTACTCTGCTTTGCAATTCTGTAGCAGGAATCTAAACTCTGGTTTCCTTCCATTGCATTGGTGTTGTTTGACCTGACTTTCCCTCAGCTTGGAACTTACGCATATGGGACTCAGGTGGCAGGGCCCTGCCTTTCCAGGGCCTGCACTTAGTATGCAATCTATTGTGGAGCAGAGGGATGTTCATGACCCATAGCAAAACTCCTCCCACGTCCCATAAAGTGACATGTTGTTTCTATTAAGGGATCATTTTCTTAAGTAAAATCATGACCAGTTATGATGGCATGGAAGTATACAGAGGCCAAGTGATATGTGTTACTTTAATTACCGAAGAAGTATCTATTACGATTCCATAATGGTTCAAAGAAGAATTTTAAGACTGAAACATAGGTTTTTTTGTTTGTTTAGTTCAGAAGTAATTGAAATGGAATATGTAAATAGAGTCAAAGTGGACTTTTCCAAGTGAGAAAGAGAAGTCAATTGCACTTCGAAAGAAACTATATGACTATAGCAAGAAAGACATCGCCAATTAACAAATATTTATTTTCCTTTGCTATTCTCTGCTATTTATCCTGTTACATAGTAGTGGAATGAATTAGGAAGAGAGTGATGTAGAGTGCATGGTTTTCCATTGCAACACAAACTGTATCTATCTATCTATCTATCTATCTATCTATCTATCTATCTATCTATCTATCTACCTATATTTTTGCTGTTCCCGGGGTTTGAACTCAGGCTTGGACACAGTTCCTGAGCTTTTTTTGCTTAAGGCTAGCACTCTGTCACTTGAGCAATAGCTCCAATTCCAGGTTTTTGGTGGTTAATTGAAGAGAAGAGTCTCACAGATTTTTCCTGCCCAGGCTGGCTTAGAACCTCAATCCTCAGATCTCAGCCTCCTGAATAGCTAGGATTACTGGCTACAGCCACTGGCTTCCAGCTTACTTTCCCTATAGTCTTAAACTATGTAGGAATCAACTCTTTGGTAAGCTTTTTTTCCATTTTTATGTTTATATTAGTAATGATTATTTTGTCTCCATTTTCCTATCTTATGATTATTTAATTAGAAGGCAATTGTTTATTTTTTATTTGATTAGTTATTTAAAAGACAGGTCTTTGGGGCTTTATATAATAGGATCCAAAGGTAGCACTAATGTCTGTGAACCTTAAAATTATACTATCCCTTTTTTGATGACCAAAGCTCATTAGAAACTGGAGCCTGTGGCTCAGGCCTGTAATCCCAGATCCTCATGAGATTGGAGGATTGTGCTTTGAAACCCGCCCTGGGCAGGGAAATCCATGACATCCATCCTCCATGAACCACCAAAGTACCAGAAATGGTGCTATTTCTCAAGGGGTAGCATGCCAGCATGGAGTGACAAAGCTAAGGGACATAGCCCAGTCTCTGAGTTCAATTTTCAGTGCTGGCTCAAAAACCAAAACCCCACCAAAACACAAATGACCTGAAAGACTCTAGTCCCTGTGCGTAGGAACTAATAATTTGTCCTACTACTGTGAAGGGAAGAGCTTCTGAGTTCTTACAAAAACTATCTTTAAGTATTTGTGCAAAGGAGTTGCCATTTGACAAAGCAGTTTATGAATATGGCAGATCTTAACCCACCTCACCCCTTTCAACATTCTTGCCCCTCCTTCCTCTGCCCACCCTTTCCATTTTCTTACTTTTGTAGTATGTACAATGAATTCTTGACTACATTCCCCCCCTTCCCCTTCATTTGTCTCCCGCTCTCCCCTTGCCCCCACTTGATGAGCTGCTGTTTTTCACCCTTATGCTTTGGGAAGTAATCATAAGCACCAACCCCCTACCCCAGTTCTTCCTCAGAACTTTCTAGATTCCTAAGAGTGGTCATTGTAAATGTATAACACAAGAATAAATAGAATAGCAAGATATGAGAGAGTTGAAGACATGCTTTAATCATTAGACTTTGTGATTCGAATAAACAACTGTGGTTGAATAAAGACACTGCACATTCCTGTTGGATATTTCTCATAGAGTGAACACAGTGCTGTCCCAACTCTTTTACTCTATTTAAGTTTTTGGCTCATCACTGGTATTTGTTTCATTATCTAACAAAAATATCGCGTGTCTCTTGTTTGCAAAGGCTACAGAGGAGGGAATGCTTATTCTATGTGTAGAGAGAGAAGGAAGGCTGGAGAGATGTTTGTGCTTGTGCAGAAGCCATTTTTTTTTAATAAACGCTGGATAGGTTGTCCACATCCCAAATTTTGCAGTACTCTTTTCGCTGTCCTAGCTTTGACTTATTTTGTTGTATGTTCTCGTTTGGTTATTTCCTTGAACATCCCATCTAATTTCCATCTTATTCATTTTTGTGTTGCAGCTTCTGACAACTGTCTTAAGTCCACACTTCTCTAGATTTTTATACCTAGCAGCCATTTGGCTTCTACTTTTCCTGGTCTCTCTCTTCCTCTCTCACTACCTGTGCCTAATGTTGAGGTTATAGTATCCAAAATAGCTCAGGCCTCAGCCACCTTGGTGTGTTCATGCTATCTGTCCCTTCCTGCCTCAGTGTCTGTACCTTTTGGCTGGTTTCACTCAGATTATGGCCAGAGAATGGCTGAAGTAAATAACAGGAATGAAGAAAGGAAATGTATGGTGATTAGCAGTTCTTTGAGGGAAATGTTTACCTTTATTCACAAACAGTGTATGTGTTGGTAGTTTTCCTATTGCCAGAGAAAGAGAGTGTTGATTCTAAATGTTAGTTTTTAACATGAGAATCTTAAGCATTATATGTTATAACTCTCAGAAATGTTAGGTGTTTCAGAATCTTTCAAAAATATTTATTGTCTTTTTTCTCCTTTATTGTCAAAGTGAAGTACAGAGGGGTTACAATTTCATATATAATGCAGTGAGTACATTTCTTGTCCAACATGTTAACTCCTCCTCCCCTCCACATGCCTACCTCTTCCCTCCTGCTTCCCCTTCCACCCACGAGTTGTATGGTTGGTTTACACCAAATGGTTTGTGAGTATTGTGTTTGGAGTTGTTTGTATTTTTATCTTTGTCTATTGATTTGATATTTACTTTCTCTTCCCTAGCTCTAATACACGTATATACAGTATCCAGGGTGCTCAGATGAGATACAGTGATAGTGGGGGTAAAACCACAGGAAGGGAATACGAGAGAAAATAAAAAGGGTACGGATTCATATCGCATGTTGAAAATAATTACAATAATGATATACCACTTGTTTCCATAACATGGAGCTCATTTCACTTAGCATCATCTTAAGTGTCCATAAGGGCATAGCTATTGGGCTATTATGACTTCGGCTTTGACTAGCCTAAACATGTACTAATTATTCCAAAAACATGTACTAATTATTCCAAGCACCCAGCACCCCTCACGGAGGCACGGGAGGAGGACTGAGCGCCTAGCACACACACAGGAGGACTGAGCACCCAGCACCTCGTGTGGAGGAACGGGAGGAGAACTGAGCGCCCAGCGCCTCCTGTGGATTCATGGGAGGAGGACTGAGCACCCAGGCCCTCGTGTGGGACACAGGACTAACTGCCCAGCACCCACATGAGAAGACTGAGCACCCAGCACTTTGTGTGGAGGCACGGGAGGACTGAGCACCCAGCACCTCATATGCAGACACCGGGGGAGGACTGAGCACCCAGCACTAACAAAGAAGACTGAGCACCCAGCACCTTGTGTGGAGACGCCAGGGGGGACTGAGCACCCAGCATCTTGTGTGGAGATGCCGGGGGAGGACTGAGCACCCAGCACCCACGCAGGAGGACTCAGTACCCTAACCCTGGGTACGTGTGTGCATGCGGGGGGGAGGCTGGGGTGACCCCCGGCGGCGCCATGATCAGGGCCCAGGCTGCAGGCTCAGCTCCACCACAGGCCATGGCTCCGCCTCCTCCTCCTCCTCCTCCTCCTCCTCCTCCTCCTCCTCCTCCTCCCAGCGGAGGACAGGGGGAGGTGCACGGCTGTCCGGCTGTCCGTGTGTCCATCCGCCCATCTCTTTGTCTGTCCGTCTGTCTCCCTCTGTGTCTGTCCGTCCATCCATTTGTCCATGTGTCCGTCTGTCTCCAGGTCTGTCTGCCCGTCTGCTCATCTGTCCATCTGTCCATCATCCGTCCATCTGTCTGTCTCCCTGTTTCTCCGTCTGTCTGTCTGACCATCTGCTCAGTGTGTTTGTCCGTCTGTCTCCAGGTCCATCTGTCCATGACTGTCTGTCTCCCTGTGTGTCTCACTGTGTGCTCATCTGTCTGTCCGTCTCCCTCTCTTGTCTATCTGTCTCCATGATGTCCATCTGTCCATCCGTCCATCTGTGTCTTTTTGTCATCTGTCTGTCTCCAGTTCTGTCTGTCTGTCTCCCTGTCCACCTGTCTGTCTGTCCTGCTCATCTGTGTCCCTGTCTGTCTGTCTGTCCATCTGTCTGCTGTGTGTCTGTCTGTCCGTCTCCCTGTCTGTCTGTCTCCATGTCTGTTTGTCCATCTGTCTGCCTGTCTCTTGTCCATGCCTGTTTGTCTGTCTCCAGGTCTGTCCATCTGTCTCCCAGTCTGTCTGTCTGTCTGTTCATCTGTCCGTCCATCTCCCTGTCTCCCTGTCTGTCCGTCCGTCTGTCTTCATGTCTGTCCGTGTCTCGATTCCCATCGCTGTCTGTCTGTCACCGCCCAAGCCCCCAGCCCCCCATGTCCCTCTGTCCCTCCGTCCGTCCGTCTGTCCATCTTCACCAGTCAACTTGTCACTGACACAGGGAACGCGGGCGCTCAGGAGCCTGCAGGGCAGACGGACGGGACGGGTGGATGTGGGCTCGAATCCCGGCCTCCCGCATGGCCCACAATGCGTTGCGTTCCCCCCCCCACCCTGGGGGCCCCTGGTTCAGATTCCTGCTCACCTCTGACAGCCCCAGCCCAGGCCCAGCGACCCCAGTGCTGCCGAAGCAGCAGGTGCAGCATGGCTGGCCTGGCGGGGACCCTTGAAACCTCCGACCGTGTGGGTGGTGCACACACTCGGGGAGGAAGGGATGGGAGGGGTAGGGGTCACATGAAGTGGGGAGGGAGGGACACGTGACCCTCAGCTCCTTGCCCCAGCCCTCCCCACACGACTCCACCTGCAAAGGCTCCCCCCCATGTGAGGCCTCTGAGGACACTTCAAATCGCCACCTATCCACCCACAGGCCCAGAATGGTCTTGGGGACACTTGAAACCACACCCCCACCCAGATCCCCATTCCCCCGGGGACACTTGAAACCGCCGTGGGGACACTCAAAACTGCCCCACATCCACTCACAGGCCCAAGGTTTCGTGGGGACACTGGATACCGCCCTCCATCGATGCACACGCCGAGGGTTGCCTTGGAGACACTTGAAACCACCCCCTAAAGAACTGCCCCCATCATGGGACACTAGAAACTGACCCTCACCCAGACCCCCTCCCCTTGGGGACACTTGAAACCGCCCTCCATCCACCCACAGGCCCAGGGTTGCCTTGGCGACGCTTAAAACCGCCCCCTACAGAACCACTCCAACCCGGGGACACTTGAAACCGCCCTCCATCCACCCACAGGCCCAAGGTGGTCCTGGTTACACTTGAAACCACCCCCCCAAGAGCCCCTCCCCATTGGGATACTAGAAAACACCCTTGGGACACTTGAAACTGCCCTGGGTACACTTGAAACCACCCACCACAGACCCCTGCCCACCCTGGAGACACTTGAAACGAATCGCCCCAGACCCCTTCCCCCGGGAACACTTGAAACCGCCCTCCATCCACCCACAGGCCCAAAATGGTCCTGGGGGACACTTGAAACCACCCCCCACCCAGAATCTCTACTCCTGGGGACACCTGAAACCTCTCTGGGGACAGTTGAAACCGCCCTCTGCTCCCCAAACTCCACTGTGTTGCTCCAGGAGCCCTAGGTCAGGGTGCGGGCTTCCCTGGCCCGGATGCACAGGCCCGGTGAGGCCCGGGTTCGAGGCCTGGCAGGGCGTAGGTGTTGTCTGAGCCTCCCAAGACCTCAATGTGGGGGGAGACTCGCCATGGGGCAGGGTAAACTGAGGCACGGGGCGGTTCCAGGAGCACTCACCGGGGAGTCCTGGGAGACCAGCTGGCCACCATGCTAAAAGAACAGAGCACAGGCCTCAGTCAGCACTGACTGCGGGGCAGGGTGCTGGACCGTGTACTTCTGGGTGATGTGCTTAGTACTCCCACGTGCTGTGTGGAGTACTCCCCAGTGCTGGGCTGAGTACTCCCATTTCACACTAATCCTGAAACCCACCTCTCCCAACCAATACTGGACTGAGTAGTCCAGGGTGCTACAACCAGTACTCCCTGGTGCTGGACTGAGTACTCCCGGGTGCTGCACTGAGTACTCCCATCCCTCCCCGGTGCTGGACTGAGTACTCCCATCCCACACCAATCCGGAACCCCACCCCCTCCTGACCGTTGCTGGACTAAATACTTCCCGCCAGTGCTGGACCGAGTACTCCCGGGTGTTGCACTGAGTACTCCCATGCACAGGGCCAGCTGGTACCGAAGTCGTGCTTGCTCCACTGCCTCCAGGTCCTGTGTGGCTCCCACCATACCTGCCAGCCCCGGGGCCGCAGGCAATGCTCACGTTTCACAGGGGGTCAAAGTGTTCTGAAAACTGCCACAGATGAACTGGAGGGACACCGGGTGGGGTGGGGGGGCTCGAAACTGCCCTCGGTGGTGCCAGGGATACTTGAAACTGCCCTTGTGGGTCTTGGGGGACACTCAAAACTGCCCTGGATGCTCATGGGGACAGTGGAAACCGCCCTCCATCCACCAAGGTGCTCGTGTGGACACTTGAAACTGCCCTCAGCGGTCTCGGGGACACTTAAAACCGCCCTGGATGGTCCTGGGAAAACTTGAAGCTGCTTTTGGGGGTCATGGGGAACCCTTGAAATCGCCCTAGGTGGTCTTGGGGATACCTGAAACTGCCCTCCATGCACCAAAGTGCTCGTGGGGATACTTGAAACCACTCTCGGTGGTCTCGAGGACACAAATCCGCCCTCGGTGTTCTTGGGGACACTTTAAACTGCCCTTGGTGGTCTCTGGGATACTTGAAACTGCCCTGGGTGGTCCAGGGGGTACTGGAAACCACCCTCACCAATTTCACGGGCATAGAGCCAGGCGTCCAGGAAGTGGACGGGGCCAGCGGGGCTCGAGCCGGTGACCAGGGCGTAGGTCTGGGCCCAGAGGCCAGCAAGATCGGGGAGGATGCAGCCCACCTGGAGGCCGGACTGGCACATGTCGGCCAGCATTCATGGTACAGGCCGGTCCTAGGGAGTGGTGGGGCATTAGAAACTCACAATGGCCGAAGGGGGGGACATTAGAAACCGAAAATGGCCAACAGAGGTGGCATTACAAACTGACAATGCCAAAGAGAGGCGTTAGAAACTGACAATGGCGGGATGAGCGGGGAACATTAGAAACCGACAATGGTGCGGAGGGGGCATTGAAACCGGCAGGGGTGGCCCACCTGGAGTCCGGATCCTGAAGGAATACTGTGTCCCCCGCGGTGCCTGCGGCCCCAGTGCCATGAGCAGTTCAGGGCCTGGGCCTCGAAGACATAACACACAAGGCCTGGGGAAACGACATGGCCGGGGGGGGGGGGTGGAGGGTGGAGGGCCTGTGGGGAGACTTACCCCTGACCTTCAACCCCACGACCTCTGACCCTTCAACCCCAAAACCCCTGACCCTTCAACCCCCCATGTCCCCTGACCCGTCAACCCATGACCCCTGACCAGTTCAACCCCATGATTCCTGAACTTTCAACCCAATGACCCCTGAACCTTCAACATATGACCTGTGACCCCTGACCCTCGATCCCCCCCCCTACCCAGAACCTCAGGACCTCACCCGGGTTTGTGAACCCCAGGCCTTTGGTCAGGGGCCTCCTGGCCACAGTGAGTGTAACCTCGAACTCGACTCCCTGGTACCACAGGAGATCCCAGAATTCGCAGCTACATTGTCCGACGGGGACCTTGGAGAGCGGGGGGGGGTCGGTGCCTTGACATAAACCGGAACACCTGGGAGATCCTTTCGTCCATCCATGCCTCAACTTAGCCCGCGGAACACCAGGGAATGTGGGCCAGCCCACCCCTGCCTCAGTTTACCCCACAGCCCCCACCATTGGCCTCTCAGGGTGGGGGCCTGGTGTCTCCGTCGTGCCTCGATTGCCCCAACTGTCCAGCAGTGTGACCGACCCCTTGTTCGGGTTCACAACGATGCACCGGGCCTCTGTGGTGGTGGCCACACAGTGCAAGCTTAGGCCTGTGGCTCCTGGAGTCGAAGGTCAGGCCCAGGTCAGGTACAGGGTCAGGGGTCGCAGGGCCCAAGGTTGGGGGGGTCTCAGGGGTCAGGAGGGCGCGGGGAAGCTTCCAGAAGATGGTGTGGGAATCTCTGGTTGGGTTGGGGGGGTCACGAGGAACAAAGGTGAGAAGTCAGGATCATCCATACAAGGGTACTGTGTTCGAATCCTCCCTTGGGCTGATGGAGGAACCAGAAAGGAGGTGAGTTACCCGGATGAGCTTCAGCCATGAGGACGAGGAGGAGGAGGAGGAGGAGGAGGAGGGGAGGAAGATGGAGGCTGCAGACCAGGGGAGGATCAGGGCAGGAGGCCTGGACCTGGAGAGCACTGTGGAGAGAGCAATGGGGATGGGTGGGTGGGTGGGTGGGTGGATGATTGGGTGGATGGGTGGAAGAGTGGGTGGATTGATCGGTGGAGGGGTGGATGGGTGGGTGTATCCTATGGGTGGGTGGATGGGTGGATGGGTGGGTGGATGAATGATGGGTGGGTAGATGGGTGGGTGGATGGTTGGGTGGGTGGGTGGAAGGATGGGTGGGTGGGTGGATGGATGGGTGGGTGGGTGGATGGGTGGGTGGATGGATGGGTGGGTGGGTGGATAATTGGGTGGGTGGGGGATGGGTGCTTGATCTCATCCCTCTCTCCTTCCCCTCCCTCACTCCTGGTGGCCCCGGGGGGCTTTCACACTCACTGCAGGCCATTGGCACATCGGGTCGGGTGTGGGCAGCCAGGGTGCCCGTCTTGGTTCCGGGGTTTGGGCTGTCAGGTGTGGACCCCCGGGTGGGTGTTCTGGGGAGCTTGGGGCGGCTGGGCCCCGACGTTTCTGGGCTCCGGACGGGGAGTGGATGCCGCTTCCCCTTTTCTCGCTTCTCCTGGGGGTTTCCTGGCTCCTGGGCATCTCATTCTCCTTTCTCGGGGATGGGGAAGCCAAGGCGGCACCCCGGTGAGGACAGGCCTTGGGGCCTCGGGGGTGCGGGGGTGCCATGCACAGACAGACAGACAGACAGACAGACCTGAGTCCTCCTTGGGTGGTGGTGCTGGGTGCTGAGTCCTCCTGGGTGGTGGTATTGTGTGCTGAGGCCTCCTGGGTGGTGGTATTGAGTGCTGAGTCCTCCTTGGGTGGTGGTGCTGGGTGCTGAATCCTCCTTGGGTGGTGCTGGGTGCGTCTCCCAGACAGAGAGACACAGTCCAGTCGGAGGAATGGAGGGGCGGACAGAGGGACGGACATGTGGATTGGGAGACGGAAAAGGAGGGACGGGCGGACACACGGACGGAGAGAGGCGCAGACACACAGACAGACGGACAGACAGGACAACATAGAGACAGACAGGAGACAGACAGACGCACAAGAGATGGACAGACAGATGGACAGGGAGACAGACACATAGACAGACAGATGGATGGACAGATGCAGGGGCCCTGCACCCCGGGCGCTCTCCTGACCAGCAGGAGAGGCAAGGAGGCGCGCCCCTCCACGCCGAGGGTGAACCCAGAATAGGTAATAAACAGCAAGTCGCCCGCACGCAGCCCAACCCAACCTTTATGCCACAGTTAGATGGTCAGTCGACTTGGGCAGAGTTCAAGACCGCTCTCTGTTTATTGGCGCGAACCCCATCTTAAGTATGGGCAATGGCAGCAGGAAGAGGAGGGGTGTAACATACCTAGTCAGGGGCTACGATTGGCGGTCGGAGCTGTCTGTCAAGGGTGGAAGGCCATGGGACCTCCCTAAGGGGCGGCCTGAGTCTATGTCACTACCAGCAGGACCACCCCAGGTTACTGCCTAGAGCTGCCTTCCAGTTCCGGACCCCGAAGGCAGGCGGGGTTAGCCAGGATCCCTCTCCCCGGAGGCGGTTGCAACAGTCACACAACTCCAGGGCGTGCACAGTCGGGGGCCAGGCGGTGCGCCCCACATCTCCTCCTTTTCTGTTTAATAAGCTGGTGGATGTCCTACTTGAGAAAGCGCCTGTCTTAGGTCGTCCCCCCCTGAAGGATCTTACCTGTCATTGGCTGGCCATCCTAGCTCGTCGGGGCCACCCTGCCTATGAGGCTTGCCAGCCCCAGCAAAGGACAAGGCGGGAGGAGAGGGGTCTGTGCTCAAGAGGAGGCCCTGCTATTTCTGCCTCACGCCTGTGCACTCTGGTAGGCTGCACATCCTGGAAGGGGCCATGACCAATTTCATAGGGTTCCCAAATGGCTAAAGGCAGCATAATGCTGCCAAACCACCGTTGACTGGACAGCTCTGGCTCATTGCTTAAGAACTAGGGGAAGCCTATTTGCCCTAGCATGGTCAGGTGTAAATACAGAGGCTATATAAGCACAGAGGCAAATGCAAACACAGGTCATGGGGGTCTCTCCCACGAGGAGGAGGAGGGTAGGGGAGCCACCAGCATTCCTTCCAGAGGGACCAGCCAACACAGCAAGCCTGCAGCTCCCAATGAACAGTACCCACACCTTGCTCCCTGTTGATCTTGCTAGCACCTGGCACTGGACCGTACATGGGGGGAATGGAGTGGATCGGGTGAGGAGAACAGAAACACTTATTTCCTTGAAGCTTAAGAACATAATGGGAGGGCTGAAAGTGAGGAAGTGGGTGGATGGACCTTGAATAAACATTCAGAACCATCTAGTTCTCCTTTCTGTTACAACCTAAAGCCTGCAAGACCAGAGATCTGTCACACAACTCTCCTCTATCTTATTGGCACCAAAAGGGTCCGAGGACATGTTAGATTGTTGCAGAGCCATAAATGAAGTACTCATTTTCATTACTTGATGCACTTAGGGTACATTTGAAACCCATTTCCCTCTTCTACCTTTACGCTTCTATCTCCCTAACACACCTGAAGCCAAGTTTATCATCCAATTGAGGAGGAAGAGAGCAGAGGAGGAGGAGAGCAGAGGAGGAAGAGAGCAAAGGAGGCGGAGAGCAGAGGAGGAGGAGAGCAGAGGAGAGCAGAGGAGCTCAGAGGAGTGCAGAGGAGAGCATTATTTATTTTTGTTTTTTTTGCTCCCAGCTGGGAGGAGAGCCACGGGTTGAGGATGGTCCTTGCCTGCGGGTCCCCGTGCTGAGCCCCATACAGGTCCCTCACCGCGCCTGCCTGGCACCTACTCTGCCAACTACTTGTGCAGCCGCCAGGACTGAACTTTGGAGGACTTGTCGCTACTCCTCTGGCCAGTTGTCTTGGCAGGAGGTAGAAGGTGGCCAGAGGACCCCCCCCCTTACCATGCTGGTGAAGAAGCCTGTGGGGAAGGGAGCAGGGTGAAAGGCTGGATCTGAAGAACCCAGCCCTTCCAGGCAGCATTGCACCTGTGCCATGCCCCCGTGCACCACCTGGCCACCCTCCTCTCCGGGGTGGCCATGATTTCGTGTCTGTAACTTGGGGTGAAAACCAACGACCTTCAGGCGAGGATCCTCACCCTGGAATCTGCTAAAAAGGCACCCTCCGTTCCCCTGCTGCCGGAGAAGGCAGATCAGCTGAAGACCATAGTCAGGTGTGTGAGGCTGGGCCTTGCTCGAGGGGGAGTTGCATGTGGATAGAATTTTGCACAGGTTCAGTCAGTCTACAGGATCCACCCGTACTGGTTATACAGTTGATTTGGGATGTGTGAGCCTCTGTGGTATCTATTATTCAAGTCCCTTCCTTGGTTTCTCTCCAAGTCTGTGTGGAGGATCTTCCCTCTGTCTTCCTTAAGGATTGCATGTTGCAATGGCAGTAGGGGCTTTGCCCGGCTGTTTAGTTTTGTGGAGTCTGGGCTGTCAGCATTCTCAGTTGTATGGAGAATATTCATTGTAATGCTCACATCTGTTTTTCATTTGATAAGGTTAGGCCTTATCAATAGAGAATGGTAAGCACTCTTAAAAGTGAAATAAGCCCATAGATTTAAAAATTCATTTAACTCGGAATTCTTTTCATATTAAAGGTTTTAAAATTGGGGAAAAAAAAGTTTTCCTTTGTTTTTTTTGGAGGGGGAGAGTTAACAGAGGTTGTGTTCAGATATTGATGAATGGAGAATTGAAAGGGATTCCTTTAAAGATGACTTAGACTCCAGTAGGGAGAGGGTAGTTTTTCTGCCAGTGGAGAGATGCAGTAGTTGCAGCCCGAATGTGATAAAGTATGTCTACAACATTGGCTGTTATTGATAGGACACACATTGCCATGAGCTGCATTGTTAGTGCCGGAGTTTTGCTTGGCTTGTGCAGGGAGAGGGTGGGGATAGTTGAATAATGAAGAAAGGTATTCCCCAAATCTTTCAATCTATGTCAATGTTAAATTGATTTTTAAATTAAAAACAAAATTATGTCTTGAGTACTGTTAGCATTGGCTAAGATCCATGCACTTACATAAATTGCTGTTTGTGCAGGCTATCAAACATTATTAACAGCCACAGAGGAAGAGTCCCTGAAGAACTCACAGAACTGGGATACTACTGCTAGCTCTTAATATATCTTCTTTTCCTACAGGAATCCTACGAACACATGGCTAAACTGAGAATCACAAGAGAAACACCTTCTGAGTGCAACTGTCCAGCAGGTAAGAAATGAAACTTAACTAGGTTCCATCTAGGGGAGAGCATTTGCAAACAAACGATCATATGCCTGTCAGGTCTACCTGTAACAGTAACAGAGAAAGAATGCAGACCAACTTGCTTTAAGAAAATCAACATGTCTCCCTTTGACAGATGGTGAGTAAAGCCACAAATATTATTTTAAGCAGCATACCAGTGTCTGTGAGGGGAAAAAAAAGAGCTAATCACCATGAAAAATATTGGCAAGGGGATATACAAATTTCTTAGTATCCCGGATTGAAAAGTCATCTTCAATTTTATTAAATAACTTCAGTGTTCGTGGTGAACCTGGTCTGAATAGCTGTGAAGCCCTGGTGTCTAATGTTATATTAGTGCAGAGTTTCTTGTGGTTATTATATTCGCAAGTGATCTGACCTGTAGGTAAAAATGAAGACCTAAAGGAAATTAGTTCTTTATTTTGTTCTCAGTACCTTGCCAGAAATATTCTTCCATGTTGTCCATTTTTCTGTGTAGTTATAAGAAACCATAGTGACAGTGTGTATTAGAAGGATAGAGACGAAAGGGTAGTGAATGAGCACCCCCAGCCCCCACCCCCGAATCATTAAATCTTCATTCAGAGACTTCTGAGCCTTGGTTGTTGTCTGTAGACCTAACAATTTAAAAGCTCTTGGAATATGGCCAGGGGAAGGCATTTAGTGGATACAATATTATATAAGGCATCAAAACTCCATGAATCTCAAGAAGTTCTTTAGATAAACATGGTGAATGTATTTATGAACATTCTAGTTTCTTTCATCCTTATGCATGGAAAATGAGTCTTTTTCTCTCATATGAAGAGCTCATTTCAATGTAGTCATGTGCTTCATAATGACACTTCAACCCAGACAGGTCACAAATATAACAGTGGACCCCTAAGATTGTGTAACCTAGTGATGTCATAGCCAGCTTAGTTTGTGTGAGTGAGCTGTGTGATGTTTGCTCAGCAGTGGGATGGCAACAGCACAGCCCTAGAACACGCCCCAGTTATGATTAAGCTGCAGGTGACTGTGAAAAACTTTGCGGCTGCTGTTCACTGCTGGCTCACGCCTGTAATCCTGGCTACTCAGTAGGTGGAGATCTGAGAATTGCAGTTCAAAGCCAGCCTAGTCAGCAAAGTCTAGAGACTCTTATCTCCAACAAACTAAGAAAAAGCTGGAAAAGGCACTGTGGCTCAAGTGGTAGAACGCTAGCCTTGAGCACAGAGAGGCTCAGGGATAGCACCCAAGACCCTGAGTCCAAGCCCCGGGACTGGGGATAAAAAGGACTACTGCCTGTATTTCTTATAGTTTGCGGTTGGTTTTTGTCTCATGATAACTAGTTCAGGCACAGTTTAGACTTTTCAATTTCAGGTTATACAGCATAAATGCTTTTAGTATTTGTATTTAGTATTTGTATTTGACCATCTTTGAGATATATTATTTTTCAGTGAAGGCTTTTGATGAGAAGACAAAGCGTGGATGTTTGACATTGTGTGTTTCATCCTGAGTAGTTGAGAAAGACCTCAGAAGTAAGATATTCAAGGGAAGAACTTTTCCAGGACAGGAATGAAATCACAGCTGCCCCTGCCCCATAGAGATGATGTTAATTTCCCCGACAGTGGGTAGGGTAGGTATAGGACTTCACAAATCACACCTGGCAGGAAAGAGCATCTTTTGAATATACAAAAAAATCCAGTACACGGGCTGTGTGTATGTGGGGAGCTTAAATTTAATTTGGAAGATTCATAACAAACTTGGTAAAATGTTGAAAAGTGACCACACCGAGTTCTATTTCCAGAGGAGATACTATTGTTTTTATGATGCTTCATGTAGGGCAGTGATTGAACTCTTGTCATCTGGAGAAAGCTATTATCCTTAAGAGTTTGCTGTATATTCCCTGGGATGATTATTACAGACTTTGTTTTTCCATCTTGCTTTTTTTGGGGTCTGTCCTGGGGCATTGGACTCAGGGACCTGAGCACTGTCCCTGGCTTCTTCCCGCTCAATGCTAAGAACTCTGCCACCTGAGCCACAGCGCCCCTTCTGGCCGTTTTCCATATATGTGGTGCTGGGGATCGAACAGAGAGCTTCTTGCCACTAGGCCATATTCCCAGCCTGTTTTTCCATCTTAATGTGATAAATGATAATAAACAGCAATTCTCTTGGGTTGTTGTTTATTGGTTGCTCTATCACCTGCTTTCCTTCTTGCCACCACTAGAACTCTGCATTACATCAGTTTTTACCTGGCTCCTTGGGAGGGAACTCTGAAGGGGCACATTCAAACACACAGACCAGATGGGGTTTTTGGTGAGTTACAGAAATAAACTCAGTTCTGCTTGTCCAATAACAAGACATCACCCAAACGCAGGCTTTGTGTTAAAAGATTCTGGAGAAAACCAGCTGATGCAGGATTATCTTAGGGAATGAGCTGGCTGGCCAAAAGGGCTTAGAAAGAAGATATGGCACTTCCCACCTGATTTGGCTGGAACCTCTGTTCGCCATGTGTGACTAAGACTTGTCACCCAGACATCTGTTTGCAGGACAGAGTGAGACAAGTGTGACCTCAACTCAGTTCCTGTGGACACATGCCCATCCATTGAAGTTGACACTCTTGATGACAGGCTGAGTCTCAGAGCCAAGGGTCGGTAGCAAAGAAGCAAATTTGTGTTGTTTGTACTCACTGATGGCTTCTGCTAGAACTCAGGTCTTACTGGGGTTTTCCCAGGTAGCCTCTGTGGGAAGGCTTTGAGGACGATTTATTGAATGGCTTCTCACAGTAGGAGAGGCTCTTTGTGATTTACTTTCTATAACTAGGAGAGTTTTAAGTGCTAGCAATCTTAGGATTTGTCCCCTGGGCAGAGGGACTCCAGAGCTAGAAGCCTCATAAGGAATCCGAAATGAGCTGGATATGTCTAGACTGCAATCTTAGATCTGATACTAAATAATGGTGTGACTGTGATCAAATGATGCACTTCATTTTTTCACCAGGAAAAAAAGAGTAGAAATTCCTTCTCCATTGTACGATTTATGTAAATTGTTTGGCATATTAGTGTTTAGAGCTTAAATAATACTTCTGTTTTTTTTTGTGTTGGTTTTTTTTTTGTAAGTTTCTCAGAAAGACTAGGCAAATTCTCTTACCACTAAAGCTGCACCCACAGTTCATTAGTCTTTTTCTTACATTCCTTCCTCTGCTCCACAGAGGAACAAGTGGGAAATGTTGCAAAAGTTGCTCAGAACTAAAGCTAATGTACATGGCGGTTAGTTAAACATCTGTAGGTCATTTATAAAGATAATCTTGCCTGTCAGTATCTCTTGGTGTTGTAGCAGTGGAATTTGGGGTTTTCATGATACCTAGTTTGTCTCCAAAGTGTTCACCAAAATGACAGGGGAAACAGACCATTTAGACCGAAGCATACCGGGTAGAAAGACTTGGATTTATTGGGCATGGACTTAGTAAAGAGTGTCTTTACAGCTTCAATATGAGATGTTTACCAAAATGAGTGTCTTCTCCATCTGACTCGTAGACCTATTCAAATCAGATTTATTTATACAGTGATATTTATAACATAAAATTGGACAGTCATTATTATATCATCTTTGTCCTCAGTAGAAAGGCATATTTACCTTTTTGTAAGATCAAGAGACGCTCTAGAAAACCAAAAGAAAATTTTCTTTTAAGAACCCCAAATAATTCATCAAAGCTATGTTTAGCAGATTTGCGTTAGCAATGGCAGAGACAAGGAAATAACAGCTGCTATTTGTGGCTTGATCCCTGTCATACCTGACTGTCTCTAAGAGAGTAACTTGGCTCGTCACTATGGCTACAGAATTCTACTTCAGGTTGTGTTCTTTGGATCTTCCATGAAGTATGCATAAAGCAGGCATATTTACAGAAAGGTTTCTCTGTCCAGCCAATGAAGAACGATGGGAATGGATACACCATTCAAGTGATAAGAACTCATTCATCAGTACCATTAGCCTCCTCAGCCTATTAGGTGTTGAAAAGATATGTCCCAGCCATCCCAGAGGACCATGCAGAGATCATCACAGACAGGAGAAAAGGTTCAAAAGGAGGTTTATAAGTGGGGCCATAGTTCCCATGGGAGAGGGAGCTACATGGTGTCTGCACCTTATCCAGGTGGCAGCTTCTCTCTCTGGGGGTAAAGGGGAAGTAGATAGGTAGTGAGTAGGAGTGGCTCATTAGGTATGGGTGGATCTGGGGGCTAGTGGGAGGAGCTGAGGACCTGAGGCTAAGGAAATGCAAACAGGTATAAGAACCTCTGTGGTGTCATCCATGTAGAATAGGAAATGAAGAAAGCCACCTTGGCTTTTTCATTAACATGTTACACAATCTTGTGCAAATCATTTCCACATATGGCTTTTTACAAACTGGTCATATCATTGTAAGTAAGAGCTGGGCAATAACGACTTAGCATCTTAGTCAATTCTCTACCTAGCATAAATTCTAAACAGTACCAGATTTTGGGATTATTTTTGGGGGGGAGCAAATAAGGCAGACTTGCCCTGTATCCTCATGGAGTTTCTAGTTCCATGAAGATGACACCAAATGTTAATTTGAAAAGGACTTTCCATGTGGGATAAGCAAATCAAGAGGCGTACATTTTGGAGCATATAACCTAAATCTATGAAATGTTTACAATATGGGAAGTTGTTTAAATGGTTTGGTGGTAGAGAAAGAAAACTATACTTATGTTTCAGAAATTCATAATAGAAGAAAATATGGCTCCTGAGAAAATCTGTAGGAATGGATACAAAGTTTGTTGGTTGCCTTTTGAATTTCTAAGAATTGATGGATAGGTAGATAAAGGTACACTGGTAGCTGATCTGCTGATATTCCAAATGAAAGAAACATGATATTTTTTTTCTTGGTCATGGGGCTTGAACTCTGGGCCTGGGCTCTGTCCCTGAGCTCTTCAGCTCTACCACCTGAGCCACTTTCTAAACATGATTTTTAATATAGAATGGACAGCCTGTTCTATATGATGATAGTCTATTCTATTCTATGAATAGTGAGATTAAAGTTGAGAACTTCTTGTGTGGAGTGTTTAACAGCTACAGGTAAAAAGTGAGACTAGAAGCCATCTGGTGGTGGCTCAGTTATAATTCTAGCTTCTTAGGAGATTGCAATCTGAAGGTTGAGATTCAAAGCCAGCCTAGGCAGGAATTTCCATGAGTCTCTCACCTTCAATAGCCACCAAAAAGCCAAAGTAGAGCTGTGGCTCAAGTGATAGAAAGCCAGCCTGAGCAAAAAAGTTAAGGGGCATTGCCCAGGCCCTGAGTTCAAGCCCTAGTATGAGCATACACAGAAGTAGATACTTCTTAAGGTATCCTCTATACTTATGAAATGACTATTTACAAAATGGGAGTAAATGCCAACAAGCGCAAGTACCCCTCATTCCCAAGTGGGAGCAGTACAGATCCTGGTGATGGATTGAGGTCGCCCCAGTATGGTGATGGACGTAATGGTCACGCTTGCTTTGAGATAGAGCATTCTTCCCCCTGGTGTCAGAGCCTTTGTGTTCCTTTGCTAATCCAGTGGATTTGAGCATATAAAACTCCATGTCTTGCTGTATACATTTTCAATGATATCGAGAACAGAAACAGTTTTACCTTAAGAAACTTGAATAAGCAACTTGAGATGGTGAATGTTATGGAAATGAAAATGGCAGATATTCTCCACTTCCTGTGACACAGAACAGGGCACAGTGATGAGGGTGCCCCCACGAATGTCCCCAGTAAGTCTTTCTGAGGCCTAATGAATCCAACAGGCTGGACATGACATGCTCAGTGACTTTTCTGCTGAGAGTGGACAAGGACAAGTTGCCTTTTGAAGGGGTGTTCTTGTTCTCTTTTGTCTGCCTTGTTTACAAATGAAGAAGCTAATTCTTCCAATCTTGCTCTGTGATGCTTGGCTTGGAATTGAGGCCTTTTCCTTGCTTCATTTAAACCACTCCTCCAGTTCCTTTTTTTTTTTTTTTTTTTGGCTTTTGAGTTATCTTTGGATAGTCTTTTGGGCTGGCCAGCCCTCCCCTTCCTCTATCTCTTCCACCTTTCTCCCTTTTCCTCTGCCCTTTTCACTCTTCTTCCCCTTTAACTCCTCCTCCCCTCCCTCCCCTGCTTTTCATTTGATCAGGTGGTCTCAAGACTGTGCTCCTCCCTACCTCTGTTCCCCAGTATCTGGGAAACAGAAGTGTGCCACGATGTCTGGCTTCCTTTCCCTTTCTCACTGTAGTAATTCCGTTGGTAATTATGTAAAAGGATACCAATACTATATGAATTTCAATTCACTGTACCTTATTCGATGTGTGGGAGCAAGCATTCTTTCAAGGCCACAGTCTGCTCTGCTTCTGATTGCTTTGTAAGGCTGTAAAATCAACACTGTGACATGACCAAAATGGAAGCCATCCAAGACCTATCATGAAAAATTGTTTGGGTGCCCTCCTTACCATGTTAGAGACTTTCTGGGTGGTTTGGTGGAAGTGGAGAATGTGAAAACTGTTTATGGATGACTCTGAGCTGCAGGCTGAAACCTGAAACCCAGGATATGACTGGCTACACCTAGAAGCATTGCTACCTAACCTGGCTTGCCAAGATGGGTGAAGTTTGCATGGGGTGGTTTAAAGTGCCATGGAATTTCACAATGCCCCCAATCCTCCCCAATTTGTGTTAACAATGGTGATTCTTACGTGGAGATAGGAGGAACTGAGCTAAATAGGAGTTCACTGCTCCACCAGTTTCTTCCCAATTGAATTGCGAGCTATCCCTTGTCTTCTTTGGTGATGGACAAAATCAGTAGAGAAAGCAAATAGTTTCTCCAACCCATCAGCTCTAAGATACCTGAAATGCAGTCAATGTTGCACTTGTGTATAGTAGATACAGCCACAGCCATGAACTTTGGGCTAGTATTCCAACAGCTAGAATAAGTGGAATTAATACTGTCATTCAACTTACTGTGGAACTTCTTCCCTCAAAATTTGGAATTTCTATGAGTACAGGATAATTTGGAATTACGATGACACTTCTGACGTCATTGCATCCAGAGATGTCACTGCCTCTTCAGTTGAAGGCCTTATTCTCTTCACGAATGGTAGTTGAAATGTATTCATTTCCCTTCATAATGTGTTCCTTACATTGATCACTAGATTCATGCAGTTTTTGTTATAAGGGCATACTTATAGGCTTTGACACCTAAAATGTAAAAAAAAAATTATAATTTCAATTTATAGGCGTTCTGGTCTTCATTATGGACATGAAGCTTTAATTCTTGTATTTAAAATATATTCACACGTTATAAAATACAATGATCATATTTACTCTAATTGAGTAAATTGTAGCAAGCTCTGGCTTGTACATTATGGTATAACTGGGAGTCAGAATATATGTCTAGATAGTCTTCTTTGTTATCGGTTCCTCTCGCCTCTTCTCCCACTCTTCTCACCTCTTTTGCTCCTCTTCCTTCTCCCTTTTCTTCCAAAAGAGCTCAATGTTCCTCACTGAAAGTGAGGAACATATTCCTTAATGTGTTAGCACTAGAAAGTTGGGGGAAATGCACAATGTAACCCACTGTGATATACATCACAAACATCAACATCTCTCACCCCATCCGTCTGCCTTAAAGTCTGAGATTTTTTTAAAGCCTTTAAGTCATCCCAGTTTGTTGACATGTTTCTGTGCATTTTTCATTTTTCTTTGTGCTTTTTTACTTTTGGTGCCTGCACCAGGGCTTGTACACAGGTCCTGAGTGCTATCCCTTAGCCTTTGCACTCAAGGATAGTGGTCTACCACTTGAACCACAGCTCTGTTTCCTGATTTTTTGGTGATTAATTGTAGATAAGAGACTTTCTGGTGCATGCTTTCTTTGAACCTTGATTCTCAGAAATCATTCTCTTGAGGATTACAGACATGAGCCACTGGCACCTTGCTCCTTTGAGCTTTTATTCTTCACACATACGCACATAGAGTCTTGTCAACAAGTTGCTGCTGCATTAACTTTTAATATAGTTATTGTTAACACTAGAGTTTTGTTGAGCAGTTAATGTTTAGCTGGCCAAATAGTATCTGCAACATAACTTTCCCCCAAATTACAATGTCCCTTAGTATCTGAAGTGGGTTGGCACTACAACCCATGTGGCTAATGAAGTTCTTTTGATAAAAACAGTATAATATTTGCATATAAACTACAAACATCCTTCATATACTTTGTCTTCTCTAGATTGCTTACAGTAAGTAATATAATTGAAATAATGTGTAACTAGATTTTATACCATATTATAGGGCATTATGACAAGAAAACAGTGTGAATGTGTTTTAGTACAGATGCACTGCTTTTCCCTTAAAGATGTACAATCTGTAATTGGTTGAATTTGCATATGCAGAGTATTTATTTGTGCATTATTTATAGAAACTATGCTGTAAGAAAGTTGGTCTTTGGTAAATGATGATGGTTCTATGTTGAAACTGAAATGGAATCCAGGAGGAGACTGTGAGTTTTGTGTCTGCATTTAAATGACAGGCAAGATCTTGAGAAATTACTAATATTGTAGCCAATATTGACTGAGAAATCCAATGCATTTCACAGAGAGAGTGTAAATCTGGCCACATTGTAACGAGTACAACAGAAGGAAAATTGAAAGACTATCTGTTCCCATTGAAATGAATGTCCACTGTCATCAGGTGTTTGAGCAGGGAGTTGTGGATAGCTCTTTGGCCAAGCAAAGCACATTTTATACGTGTCTGGTAGGACATGCAATAGAATGACACAGCAGCTCTACAAGCTATTGAGCTTTGTTGAGTGATAGTTTTCCCTTCCGTATATCGTTTCAAACTATGGGCTTCAAGGAAGTCTGGAACATAAAAATGACTTTTTGTTTTGACAGACCTGGGGCTTGAACTCAGGGCCTGGGCACTGAGTATCTTTTGCTCAAGGCTGGCACTCAGCTCTACTCTGAACTATCTGGTGGTTGGAGCTTAGTGTCTTGTAGACTTTTCCTGCCAGGCTTGCTTTGAACTGTGATCCTCAGATCTCATTTCTGAATAGCTAGGATTGTAGGCATAGGCCACCAGTACCTGACTTCCCAACTTCCTGAATTTTGCTCCTCTGTCCTCTGTCCTCGTCCTCAGGCCCCCTTCCTTCCTTCCTCCTCCTTTTTTCACCTTTTCTTCTTTTTTCCCCTTCCTCCTCCTTTTTTCATCTTTCTTCTTTTTCCCCTTTTCTTCATTGCTTTGCTTTCTGAGAGAATTCAATGATCAGCCAACCATGAAATGGGAAAGTGGACCAAATAAGGCTGGATAATTTAATTTGAGCCAAACAGAGTATTATAATCTATTAAAAATATTTCGCCAAACACACTGTATTCGTGACTTTATCTCATAACCCTGCAGATTGTCTGGTAGTTGCCCAGGACCTGAGGCAGGAAGGCGGACCCATGTGCCTGAACTTTCCAGTCATGTCTTTGCAACTGGTAGTTTTTAATAAAAGAAAAACTCTAACATTGTGAAATTACATCAGTGAAGAAACCATAGCTTTTTATGTTCTTGTATATGCTTTTCTTCTGTGCAATGTTACTCAATGCCCTAAATTTCAGCTACTTTTGAGATATTTTCTTGAATGTTGAGATTAGTCTGGAAATCAGGATAGGAATAAATGAAATGCTGGTGTGGT